>NC_138772.1:262267981-262552981 GCF_965119305.1 Pelophylax lessonae | reverse complement strand
TACATTGATATAATATCCCCCCTCAAGCGTCTCTTCTCCAGAGAGAATAAGTTCAATGTTTGTAGCCTTTCCTCATAGCCGATGTCCTCCATTCCCCTAATTATTTTTGTTGCCCTTCTCTGGACTCTCTCCAGCTCCAGCACATCCTTTCTGAGGACCGGTGCCCAGAACTGGACGGAATACTCCAGATGTGGCCGGACCAGAGTCTTGTAGAGTGGGAGAATAATCTCTTTATTTCTGTAGTGAATCCCCTTTTTTTTATACATGCCAGTATTTTGTTGGCTTTGCTTGCAGCAGCTTGGCATTGCATGCCACTGCCAGCCTGTTGTCCACTAGGACCCCCAGGTCCTTTTCCATCTTAGATTCACCCAGAGGTTCCCCCCCTAGTGAGTAGCTTGCTTTCGTGTTTCTGACGCCCAAGTGCATTACTTTACATTTTTCAACATTAAACCTCATCTGCCATGTAGTTGCCCACCCCATTATTTTGTTCAGGTCTGCTTGTAAGGTTTCCACATCCTGCATCGAAGATATCGGCATGCTTAGTTTAGTATAATTTATCACCACCCTCTGGACTCTCCCCTGGAGCCAGTTCTCTATCCAGGTACTCACCCTATGGTCCAAACCTATGTACCTTAGTTTGTACAGTAAGCGTTTGTGGGGAACTGTGTCAAATGCCTTTGCAAAGTCCAGATACACCACATCCACAGGCTTTCCTTTGTCTAGATGGCAACTCACCTCATCATAGAAGGTTAATGGATTGGTCTGGCAAGAGCGATTTTTCATGAATCCATGCTGATTACTACTAATAATACCGTTCTCATTACTAAAGTCTTGTATATAGTCCCTTAACATCCCCTCCAAAATCTTGCAGACTACTGATGTTAGGCTGACCGGCCTATAGTTACCTGGTATACATCTCGGCCCTTTTTTTAAATATTGGTACCACGTTGGCTTTTTTCCAATCAGCTGGCACCATACCCGTCTGTAGACTATCCTTAAAGAGCAAAAATAATGGTCTGGCAATCACCTGGCTGAGCTCTTTAAGAACCCTCGGGTGCAAGCCATCCGGTCCCGGTGATTTATTTATGTTAAGTTTCTCTACTTTAGTTCTAAGTCTATCTTCTGTTAACCATGGGGGTACTTCCTGAGGTGTATTATTTAATTTAGCATTACAAGCTAATACAAGAAAGGATTTTGCTAGCTTTGGAAACCGCAGCTTGACATCGCATGCTATTATTAAGCTTATGATCCATAAAAAAAAAGCCCAGATCCTTCTCCGTCATGGATTTCCCCAGTTATACTCCCCCTAGTGTGTATGGTGCATGCATATTCTTAGCCCCCAAGTGCATAACTTTACATTTATCAACATTAAACCTCATCTGCCACATAGTTGCCCAATTAAACAGCGTATTGAGGTCGGCTTGTAAGTTGAAGACTGTAAGGACTTTATTCCACTGCATAGCTTAAAGTCATCTGCAAAGACTGAAATGGTACTTTTAATCCCAGACCCTATATTATTTATAAATATATTATAAAGTATGGGTCCCAACACTAAACCTTGGGGTACACTACTGATAACCCTAGACCATTCAGAGTAAGAATCATTAACCACTACTCTCTGCATTCAGTCTTTTATCCAAATTTCTATCCATTTACAAACTGAGTTATCCAAGCCTGTAGACTTTATCTTACACCTTAGCCGTATGTGGGGAACTGTGTCAAACACTTTTGCAAAATCCAAGTATACCATATCCACAGCCACCCCTCTGTCCAAGGTTTTACTTACCTCCTCATAAAAAGAAACCAGATTTGTTTGACAACTTCTGTCATTTATGAATCCACGCTGTCTGCTGCTTAAATTTTTTTTTTTTTCCAGCAAGAATTCATCTGTGTGGTCTTTTTTTAAACTCTACAGTATCTTCCCAACTATAGAAGTTTAAATAACAGGTCTATAGTTACTTAAAAAAGACATTGATCCCTTTTTAAAAATAGGCACCACACTAGCCTTACGCCAATCCAGTGGTACTATTCGAGTCATTAAAGAGTCCCTAAAAATTAGAAATAATGGATCCATGGGTGTATGCCATCTGTTCCAGGTGCTTTATTCACCTTTATTATGTCTAAATAGTTCTGGACCATATCAATTTTGAGCCATTATGGATCATTTGGGGCTGTGTCAATACCATCCCCATTATGGACATGAGCTCCCCAATGCTCCTTTGTATGCACAGAACTGAAGAAAGTATTTAATAAATTTGCCTTCTCTTTTTCCCCAGTCACCCACTCCAGATTATTTTGTAAAGGGCCTACATGCTCAGATCTGGCCTTTTTACTGTAAATATATTTGAAGAATTTTTGGGGGTTTGTCCTACTATCTTTTGCAATCTGTCATTAATTTTAAATTTTTGCGGCTTTGATTTTCTTTTTACATATTCTGGTATATTCGTTGTAACATTGAAACGATTATCGTGTTCCTTCATTTTCATATTTTGTAAAAGCACTTTTCTTATTATTTATAGCTTTTTTAGCTTTGGCCGTGACCCACATTGGTTTTATTTTTAGCCTTTTAAACTTATTGCCAATGGGAATACATTTTGCATTGAGTTCACATACAGTGAAGTATTCCCATTTCTGTTCTCCGTTCTCTGTTCATCGATGCCAATAATCCCTCCCAGTCTACATCTTGGAGAGCAGGCCTCATCCTTGGAAAACTTGCTCTCTTAAAGTGAAGAGTTTTTATATTTCCAGCATGTTCTTGTTGCTTACAGCTAACATCAACTTAAATCATGTTATTGTTACTGCTACCCAGATGTACTTTTAAATAAACATTGATAATTAGCTCTGCATGGTTTAAGATTATCAGGTCCAGCAGAGCATCATTCCTATTCGGGGGGCCTCAATGAACTGGACCATAAAACCGCCTTGTAATAGGTTTATAAATTTTGCCCTTTAACTGTTCCTGCAGTGCCATTACTCCATTCGATTTCTAGGTAGTTAAAATCCCCCATTATTATCACTGTCCTAGCCCTTACAGCCCTTTCTATCTGTACAAGGAGCCAAGTCTTCACCTCCTCATTAACATTGGGTGGTCTTTAAAAAAACTCCAATGATTACTTTTGTTTTTTTTTTTTTTTGTTTTTTTTTTTTTATTACTTTTGTATTACACACACCCATATGCCTTTCAGCCTTGTCACAATCTCCATCAACTAGGTCCTCTTTCACACTTGCCTTGAGAGCACTTCTTACATAGTGACAAACACCACCACTCCTCCGTCTTACCCTGTCTTTCTGAAAAAGAGAGTATAGCCAGGAATATTAATAGCCCAGTCATGTAAAGAATAAAGTAAAGATTCAGCAAAACCAATTGATTCATAGTTCACTTCATGCACCATAGCTTGAAACTATTTTGCTTGGCAGACTTCTGGAATTGGCGAACAAATTGGATTATTAGTACAGTGACTTTGACCAGGAACTGTCATTTTTTTTTTGTTGAGTTTAACCCGCTGGATTGAACGAAAGAAAAACTAGTGCTGTGTACTAGACTTTAACCACAATCTTCTGTAAATTTGGTCAGGTTTTACCTACTGGGGTGGGGACAATGGGAGTCCAAAACTGCCATATCATCCTCTCTTGATGTAACCATATTTGCATGGCAACCACGCATTATAACTACTTCAACTTCCCTCGTACAGTTATCACTAGCTTCAATTCCAGTTGCATGGGTTCTTTCTTAGCAATGCTGTAGACAGGAGATATTGGGGTTGATTTACTAAAACTGGAGAGTGTAAAATCTGGTGCAGCTCTGCATAGAAAACCAATCAGCTTCCAATTTTTTTTTTGTCAAAATGTAATTGAACAAGCTACATTTAGAAGCTGACTGGCTACCATGCACAACTGTACCAGATTTTGTACTCTCCAGTTTCAGTAAATCAACCCCACACTCTCTACTTAATGAGATCTTCTCAAACTCTAAACGTAACATGATTTAGAACCTCACATCAACAATAAAAATATTACTTTATTTCTGTTTCTGGTTGATACATATATTGGTGTCTAACAGTCCCTCTTTCCAACAACAAAGAATGGCTTTCACACACACCAGCCACAGGTTTCCTTTTTCCTAATCTTGAGAAACATTTCACTATACTACAGTGTGGTGAAATGTCCTGTAACATATCTTTATACATGCCAAATACACCTTTTTATTTAAATAGTTTAAGGTGGTTTAAAGGAAAATGCTAATGTCGTGTTCTCCCTTTGAATGCACCACATATGCATTGTGAATAAGTAAATTAAAGATTCTATATAAAAAGAAAAAAAATGGTTTCAAATATTAAATTACACTGCTCAAAAATATTAAAGGAACACTTTGAAAGCACATCAGATCTCAATGGGGAAAAATATCATCCTGGATATGTATATTGATATGAACTGGGTGATTTGTTAGAAATGAAAGGATGTCATATCGTCTGATGGAAATTAAAATCATCAACCTGCAGTGGGCTGAATTCAGAAACCTTGAAAATCACTGAAAAAATGGTGCAGCAGGCTAGTCCATTTTGCTGAAATTTCATTGTAGCAACTCAAAATGGTACTCAGTAGTTTGTATGGCCCCCACATGCTTGAATGTATGCCTGACAACTTTGCAGCATGCTCCTAAGGAGATGATGGATGGTGTCCTGAGATATTTCCTCCCAGATCTGAACCAGGGCATCACTGAGCTCCTGAACAGACTGAGGTGCAACCTGGCTGCGTTTGATGGACCAAAACATAATGTCCCAGAGGTGTTTTATTGGGTTTAGGTCAGGTGAACGTGGAGGCCATTCAATAGTATCAATTCCTTCATCCTCTACGAACTGTCTGCATACTCTCGCCACATGTGGCCGGGCATTGTCGTTCACCAGGACGAACCCAGGAACCACTGCACCAGCATATGGTCTGGTAATGGGACCAAGGATTTCATCCTGATACCTAATGGCAGTCAGAGTGCCATTGTCTAGCCTGTAGAGGTCTGTGCAACCCTCCATCTATATGTCTTCCCAGACCATCACTGACCCACGACTAAACTGGTCATGCTGAACGATGTTACAGGCAGCATAATATTCTCCATGGCTTCTCCAGACCCTTTTATGTCTGTCCCATGTGATCAGAGTGAACCTGCTCTCATATGTGAAAAGCACAGGGTGCCAGTGGTGGACCTGCCAATTCTAGTGCTCCATTGCAAATGCCAATCGATCTCCACGGTGCTGGGCAGTGAGCACAGGGCCCACTAGAGGATGTTTTTGAGCAGTGTAGATGGACTTGTGTCTTTTTTTAACCAGACTAACTATATAACTATGCAATGCTTGACTTTAAACACTGCATTTTTCATTTAAATGGCTCAAGCTTTCTGACAATAATTAGACTGGTTATGAAGGCACAGAATACCCTTGGTAATAAATAATAACTCTGATGGTAATTTCTCTTTTACCTATCATACATGTATACCAAATACAAACAATACATTTGCTGAATTGTGGAGGGAATAAACTTAGGGTACTGAGTCTTGTCTGTCAACAAATGCTTTGCCATAGAAAATCATGCATTCAGAGTTATTCTATAGTACCTTTTAGTACATGTAAGAAAAAAAGTGAAATTCCATTTCAGTGATATTTTATGATTGATGACATTCAACTCATTTCTTAATCATGTTTTCACTGGCAAATGTGAGAGATTCACTTTCCATTTTTTAGTGTGATTCAGCACAGTTACCAGCCTGAAAACAATCTAGGCCATTTTTGTATCACACATTTTCAGCAAGTATTGATGATAAGCACTGAAAATAGCAATGCTCTTTTACAGTCAAAACCATTTTGATTTATATAACATTTTAACAGATCTTTAACATGGGGTTCTGTCCTCTCTCTGTCATCAAATGAAAAAAGTTCCATTAATGCAATCATTTATTTTGTACTGTATTATAGAGTTCTTCTTATCTCTCTGTTTGTTATCGTTCTGCAAAATTTGGACATTAGATTACAGTCCCCTGATTTAGCTGTTTTTCATCTAGTGTATTTTGGCTCCTTTCATACACTTCTGTGCTAGGCTTCAAGGGGAAAATAGAGATTCAATTATGTTCTACTACCCTACGTTACCCCCCCCCCAGCCCCAATAATGTGTGTCAACATTAAGTCTCTTCTAACCTGCTTCATGGGATAAACATGAATGCCCCCCCCCCCAATGCTGATGTAGCGGACCCCCAGAACCCCCTTAGGGCCTAGTGATGACCTTCAGTGGCAGAGAGGGGCTACATACCTCCTGTGGGTGTGGATTGTCAGGCATGGTGGGTAGTGATGCAGGTAAAATAAAGGTTGGGCGCCAGTCACTTTTATGCTGAAGAACAAGATAGTTTATTTCTTCTCAACGGGTCAGAAATAAAATGAGGGAGAGAGGGGTAGGGTCCAGGACACCCTTTAAGAACAGTCTATTAGGCAGACTCCTATTGCAAAAGACAGGTTATTCAGACAGCAGTACAGGATAGCAGACCTTGAGAATTATTAGGTATCCATGAGCTTCTGATTGATCTGGGAGACATCTTCTCTCCACTAGACACAATCCCTTTTTGGTGGTCTGTACTGTCTGGACAGCTATCCTCCATAAGATACAAGCAGGTTACTCACACAGGTTACTGGATGTCTGTGGATGATCTTTCCCTTGTGGGTCGCTGGCTCTCCTCAGCAGAATCCCAGGTATCTGACTAGGCCTCAGGCTTCAGGCCTAGTCAGCAGCAACAGCAGCACACACCCTTCCCCAAGGGGGGTAGGGGCGGAAGAGACCGATCATTGGACCTCCCATCCTTTTTATAAGATCCCCCACAATGCCGTAGTGACACTGTGATTGGTTGAGGGACACCTGGACATTAACAGTTTGTTTAACTGTAATTCTCACTCTAGTGCCAGAGGCTACAGTGCCACCTACTGACGGAAGGGAGAAACGCAGTCAAACAGATTAGAAGGGAAGTCCAATTAATCACAGAATAATTACAGCCAAGCTAAGTAAGGCTCAGCAACTAAATTTAACAGCAACCTTGCATAAAGACAAGGGTGCTACACACTCCCCCTGCCAAGGAAACTACGTCCTCGGAGTCTGCCGAGACAGACTCTCAAGCCTGAGAGTGGATGTCCTGGTAAAAATGGATGGGTAAGGGTGAAAAAGGGAAAAGGTTAAACTTTGATGTACAAATACGTGTGGCATTCCACACGAAGCAAAAATATGAAACAATATGCACATTACAATACTTCCTAACTGACTAACTGACTGTCAGTACATCCTACAATGTTATAAGGCAAAAACCATACTCACCAAAGGCACTGTCTCACCTCAGCCGAGAGAGAACACTGTGGGTATGAAAAATTAGTAACATACTCATAATATCAATTACTATACTATAGACATATATACATCTAAAATGTTGTTTAACCTCAGCCGAGGGAAACAAGATTTTAATAAGCAAACACATTTTATCACATCCTAATACTCTACTCAATTTACCATGAATATATACAAAATATTTGCATGTCAGAGAGAAGGTGCCTATCTCCAGGGGTAAGATGAAGAGAAGAACCCCCCAGATAAGGGCACATCCCCTGAAACATACCAATACATCAGAGAAAATAATCCACTTTAAACTATTTTACTAATAGTATAGAATTTTACTGCTCACTAGGATAGACACTCTCACGCCATCTAGTGGAGAAAAACAGAAAACACTTTGCATCATCAAAAAAAAACTTTTCAGTCCATGAGTTCCAAAAATGCAGGTGAAAGACTTGCTGGTTTCCTATAGCACAGCATACCTGACTAACTAACTTATATTACAAGGTCTCTGTGACCCCAGAGTCCCAATAGTCTGTGCGGATTACAATAGATCTGCGCAGTCACATTGTCCTTGCTAGCGAAGATTATTTCTTGCTGGCTCTGTTACACCAAAGTCCAGCAGGCACTTTACTTATTGCTTTCGTTTCAAAAATAGAAAAACACACTCCTTTCTAGGAAAGTTCGAGTTCAGTAGTTCGTACCAAACTGATGATAGTGTTGCAAACAGGCAACACCAATAACTGAAAGATAGCATCAGCCATTTTCTCCAGGAGGCTGAGGTTAGTTTTCTTCACACCTGCATGAGAAGCATGCTGGCCATTCAAAGCATGAGCCAGCAGGTATTTAACTTGAGCTTGTTTGCATGGCTACTTCCAGGAGCAACACAGCCACACAAAAATATGCAGAGGACTATCATCATCATGAACTTTGCTGATTCACTTTTCCAGAGCAAACAAAGTCCCACTGCACATGTAATTTCATCTCACCTTTTCCATAGCAAGACACACTGACAATGAAGAGCAACAGGTCAGCATGTCACTTTTCAGGGCATCTCCTGTAGCTGCTGGCAATTCAGAGCACAGCCCAGCAGTAACATAGCACAGACAGGAGTGTCCCCAAAGCAACTTTCAAAAGAGGAACAGCTTCTGGTGAGACAGATACAGCTTCAAACTTGACATCACACAGCTGTATTCCATAGGATTTTGACACAGAAATTCAAGCTTTATACATCACCAGTAGTATCGTGGATCAGGCAGTTGAATAGGCTTCCCAGAAGATCCAATAGTGGTGATGTAATGCCTTGCATCAGCTTGATTGGGCCTCCTTATAATGACACAATCCGGGTATATATGCCGACCATAGTCCCAGGTTTTCAGAACTTTAGTGTACTGTTCTGCTTGTCTGGGTGACAACTCAGAGATTTTACGGTATGCAGGAATTCTCAGGTAATCTCTGATTGCACTGTCAATCCATTGAGCCCGCTTGTCTTGAATTTCAGCTACAAGAGACTCTGGCACTCCATAGCCAAGCAACACAGGCGTATCTGGAGCACACTTGACAGGATACCCTGCAACTGTATCTGGTCTTGGAGGGACACTTGCAGGACCAGATTCATGACTTGCAGGCAAAGGCAAGGTAGGCCTAATACTGGAGGTAATATTGGGTGAATGGACATCCTCCTTTGTAGGCTCGACTTGCGGTTCAGTCTCACTATCAGACCAATTTTCACAAAATGACACAGTGTCAGAGAACAGTTCTGAGATTCGGTCAGACATTATATCGGAGTCTGACTCTGCAGAGAACTCTTCAGCTGGGAGCAGGTTAGGCCGGGAAATTATAGCAACAGACTCTCCTGACTCTGCTCCCAAGGAAGACACTGGCCTCACAGTCCCAACAGGTACGCCACCCTCACCCACATCAGGCTTACCAGGTTCAGGCGATTTCTTTTCCGGTGATCCCATCATCAAAGCAAGCAGGCGACCTCGACCGCGACCACGGCGGGAGGTCACTGGGATGTCCGGCATTGCAGCGGTCACTGTAGCTGAAGAAGTAGAAAGAACAGGAGCTTCAGCAGGTAGAGCAACAGTAGTAGTGACCACTGGAGCCGGTCCGGAATCGGCAGTTGCAACACATTTGAGCCAGTCCACTTGCAGCACCCGGGGTGATAAGGCCGGTGAGACTACCTCCAACAGCGATTCCCCGCAACTTCCGCAGGTGATCCAGGGCCGAATACTAGTAACATTTCACACATGTCAGCCCGATCGCTTCGTAGCCTCCAGCCGTGTACAGCACCAGGTTCCCTTTAGGTGTGTACCGCACCCCGGTGTCAGTGATGACTTCCTTCAGCCCAGCGGGGCTAGAACCGATGCCTGGCACAAACACTCTCAGGTCAGAAGAAAGAATTCCAAAGTGCGCCATCTTCACACTCTTCCAACACGTGCAGCCAGGTAACTGCGCACACAATCGCGGTTTAATTTCCTCCGCGTGGGAACAGCGACCCCTCCCCCTGCCAAGGGATTGGTCCAGCCGTTCAGCAATATCTTCAGCGCCCGCCTCTTTTCCTTTGCGGCGCCAAAAATCTTCTGGAGTCTGCCTTAACCCCTTCAGCCCTGGCGTAAAGTGACAAAAGACCAGGCTGACACTCTCCCCAGAGCAAAGAGACAGTTAGGTTCTTCCCACGTTGTTAAAAGGACAAAACACAGTCTTTGAGGTACAAAAGATGTTACTTGCCACCCTCCCACGGAGCCAAACGGTGATTCCTGCGCGGTTGCTATAGGCGACCACCACAAAAATACCGCTTCGCCCCACGTTGGGCGCCAGATGTAGCGGACCCCCAGAACCCCCTTAGGGCCTAGTGATGACCTTCAGTGGCAGAGAGGGGCTACATACCTCCTGTGGGTGTGGATTGTCAGGCATGGTGGGTAGTGATGCAGGTAAAATAAAGGTTGGGCGCCAGTCACTTTTATGCTGAAGAACAAGATAGTTTATTTCTTCTCAACAGGTCAGAAATAAAATGAGGGAGAGAGGGGTAGGGTCCAGGACACCCTTTAAGAACAGTCTATTAGGCAGACTCCTATTGCAAAAGACAGGTTATTCAGACAGCAGTACAGGATAGCAGACCTTGAGAATTATTAGGTATCCATGAGCTTCAGATTGATCTGGGAGACATCTTCTCTCCACTAGACACAATCCCTTTTTGGTGGTCTGTACTGTCTGGACAGCTATCCTCCATAAGATACAAGCAGGTTACTCACACAGGTTACTGGATGTCTGTGGATGATCTTTCCCTTGTGGGTCACTGGCTCTCCTCAGCAGAATCCCAGGTATCTGACTAGGCCTCAGGCTTCAGGCCTAGTCAGCAGCAACAGCAGCACACACCCTTCCCCAAGGGGGGTAGGGGCGGAAGAGACCGATCATTGGACCTCCCATCCTTTTTATAAGATCCCCCACAATGCCGTAGTGACACTGTGATTGGTTGAGGGACACCTGGACATTAACAGTTTGTTTAACTGTAATTCTCACTCTAGTGCCAGAGGCTACAGTGCCACCTACTGACGGAAGGGAGAAACGCAGTCAAACAGATTAGAAGGGAAGTCCAATTAATCACAGAATAATTACAGCCAAGCTAAGTAAGGCTCAGCAACTAAATTTAACAGCAACCTTGCATAAAGACAAGGGTGCTACACTGACATTCATATTTAAATGAAGATACAGTGGGGTTGATTTACTAAAGGTAAACACAATGTTCACTTTGCAAAGTGCAGTTGCTCCAGAGCTTAGTAAATGAGGTAAAGCTTGGCTTTCCAAAGAGTATCCAATCATGTGCAAAGAAATTTTTAAATAAAATGTGTTTTTGCTTGCACATGATTGGATGAAGGAAGCCAGAAGAATTTTGTTGTACCTCTATGCCGCTTTGCAGGACCACTAGTGGCGACACACGTGGCTTGGCTACAGGGGAAGCCAATCAGTGGGTCTGCTGAGTACCCACGATGGCTCCCCGTGGAGACAGAATGGTGGTGTGCCATCGTAAAAAGTGCCTTATCGCGAAAAAAGGGGGTAAAACCTTCCAGTCCATTAGTGGTTAATGACCAGGCCATTTTTTGCGATATGGCACTGCGTTACTTTACCTGACAATTGTCACGCAAAACTGTACCCAAAAAAATGTCCTTTTTTTATTTTTTGCACTATAAACAAAAAAAGAGCAAAATTTTTTTACTTTTTGCTATATAACATTTCCAATTAAAAAAAAAAATTTAAAATTTTTTTTTCATAGTTTTAGGCCAATTTGTATTCTGCTACATATTTTTTTGTAAAAAAAAAAATCCCAACAAGTGTATATTGATTGGTTTGCGCCAACATTATAACATCTACAAACTAGGATTTTTATTTATTTATTTATTTGCTAGTAATGGCAGCGATCAGTGATTTTTAGCGGGACTGCAACATTGTGGCGGACAGATCAGACACCTAACTGACACTTTTGAGGGGACCAGTGACATTACTACAGTAATCAGCGCTAAAAATATGCACTGTTACTTTCCTTATGACACTGACAGGAAAGGGGTTAATGCCAGAGGCAATCAAAGGGTTAAATGTGTCCCTAGGGGGTGCTCTCTAACTTGTTGGGGGGGCTTGCTGCAAGAACATAGAGACTTGTGTTCCTAAATAAGAGGGAAACAGGACCCCTGTGTTCATAACTGACAGAAATTAAATACAATAAAATAAAATGGCACTTTTTTAAGGGAAGCTTTGCTGCTGCAAAACAAATTAGAAAAACATTTTAGACCCTCAAAAAAAAAAAATGAATTCACCCAGACAGCCCGTACCCAATAAGGATACTCAGAGATGATAGTATTGGGATATAACTGTTTGAATAACTGGACCAGGCCATTTTCTGACACTTGTTATTTACAAGTTAATATCAGTATTTTTTGCTGGAAAATTACTTATAACTCCCAAACATTATATATTTTTTTTTAGCAGAGACCCTAGAGAATAAAATGGAGATTGTTGCAATATTTTATGCCACACCGTAATCGTGCAGTAGGTACAACATTTCACGGGAGAGAGCCCACCAGCTGCCGTAAAACCATGGCAACAGGTCGGCAGGTGGTTATGGGGGTAAATCCTTCCAGTCCAGAAGTGGTTAAGCCTACATTATCTACTATCCATTACAAAACTGTCCTTGTGCCTGCTAATTTTACATTGTTGTATACTCTGTTTTATATTATTTCTTGTAGTAAAAACCTCTGCATGCACTCTCTGTGGATGATTTACTAAGGGAAAATTGATTGCTCGATTGTAAAGACCAGAGAGTTTTTACATTGCAAGTGAATTTTGCCTTAGCATAGTAAATGTAGTGAAAACTCACTTTGCTACGAATACCCAAACACAGCCAAGGAAAAAAATATATTTTTACCAAGCTAAGGGAAAATGTCCCTGCAAAGTAAAAATTCCCTTGCAAAGTGAAAAGTCACTGGATGATTTGGTCTTGAGGGACGACTCTTCCGCCTTCCTTGTGACGGCGGACGTGTCGTCCCTTTACACCATCATCCAACACGATGACGCTTTATTATCATTTAACTGGACCCTAAGTAAGCGAGATGACCTACCTTTTCAACAGAAGATGTTCATCCGTAAAGCGTTAGACTTCTGCCTTGGTCACAATTATTTCTGGTACCAGCAGAATTTCTATAGCCAAAGAACTGGCGCAGCTATGGGGGCCAAGTTTGCTCCCAGTCTTGCCAATTTTTTATGGCGGAGTGGGAGGATAAATTTGTTTTTAATACGAGCAGACCTGCATTGTTGTTTTACCGGCGTTTTATTGACGATATTTTGTTTATTTGGGAGGGATCAGAATCCTCATTGAATGAGTTCATGGGCCACCTGAATAATAATAGGAACAATATAAAATTGGACTTTCATTGTAGCCGTGAAGAAGTACACTTCTTGGATGTGGTTATTAAGAAATCAGGCAATAAACTCACTACAAGAGTGTATTTTAAACCAACTGATCACAAGTTCGCAACAGTTATTTGTCTATCCAGAGTGGCCATCACCCTAACTGGCTCCGGAATATACCTCGGGCCAGTTTATGAGGGTGAGGCGCAATTGTACCTTTGACGCTGACTTTCAAGTCCAAGCTGGAGACCTAAAGGAGAGATTTCACAATAAGGGCTATAGAGAAAGGGATCTGGATAGAGAGATTAAAAAAAATTTTGGATGCCCCAAGATCTGTGTGTTTGGAGAAATCAGTTAATGTTACCAATTCTCAGAATAATAACACCAAAGAATGAAGCTTTCTGTCAGATTATTCAGAGGATTATAAAAGGGTGGAGGAAATCTTTAAACGACACTGGCCGATTCTGTGCATGGATAGGACCCTTGGACCTGTCTTACGAAGTGCCCTGTTATTCATATATAGGAAGGCACCGAATTTTGGCGACAGAGTCGTTAAAAAGATACTTGACCCCCCCCCCGCAAACTACTTTCTTTCCAGGACGAAGCGGATTTCATATCTGCGGTAGGTGTAGGACCTGTGATTTTACTAAAACCAATCTGAAAAAACGTGACACATTTAGGGTCCTGGCTGTTAATAAAGTGTTCACTATAAAACATTGGATTACGTGTGATGCCACACCCGTTGTCTATACCTTAATGTGCCCATGCAGTCTATTATATATATAGGCCGCACGAAACGTACTCTTAAACAGAGAGTGGGAGAGCACATAACGAACATTCTCAAAGGTAAACGTGAGCTCAGTGTATCTGCCCACTTTAGGCAATACCATCAACGGGACCCCAGAGGCTTACATTTCTGGGGAGTGGAGCGAGTCTCCCCAACCTGGAGAGGGGCTAATTGGGTACATGAACTGTCAAAGTGTGAGACCAAATGGATATATTTGACTCTCGATCCGATTGGTCTAAATATAGAATTAGACCTGAACTGTTTCATCAGTGATGCCTAAAGATATCATGGGAACCACTGATGCTGCTTAAGATCATGATTATTGTTCATTGTTTGATATTAGTTATTAAAGGGTAATTAAACACTAGGTATATTTTATTGAGTCTATCCACTCACGTTTATTTTAATTATTTTTAACTCCGCGTATTTGTATTTATAGTTATGGTTTTACTGTCTTGTATAGACTGTTTATAAATGGCACCTGGAATGTTTAATATCCTAGATCATATGTTTTCAATTTTATGCAATGATGTCTGTAGCGGACGCCCCGATGGAAAGAGGGGTTTCGCCGCCAGAGATGTTCTCTTCCTCCCTAGTGTGAGGGATGCTTTAGAGTGAAGCAGGAACTGCTCTTACCAGAGCTAGGGATTTAGCAATCCAAGCCGAAGGGAGATAGAGCTGGTATAGCCTTCTCCCACAAACATGAGATGACACTCTATGTTGTGAGTCTAAGCAAGAAACTGTTTATTAAATTCCAAGACATACAGTTTTACACACAGTTAGGGAAACTCCCATTAGCCTTGCCAAAGGGGGGGGGAGGGGACAAGGACCAGCCAGTGGGAACGGAACATTTGTACATTGAAACAGGCAGTCTTAATACACACCCCCTGCGGAGAGATGTCTCCAGTCCAGACCATTGTCTGTGTCATGAATCCACACAATTAGACACAGAAAAAGGAGGGGGGGATGGGGGGAGAAGGGCTGTAGCATTACATTAACTCAATGCCATGAGGCATGCCATCTTCAGCTGTTCAGAAGATGAATAAAGGGAACAAAAAATGAAATAAAAGGCAATGTCCCAAACTCATAGGAAAATGACACGAAGGGGTTTACAATCCAGGGACAGGGTGATCTGTCACAGTGCTCCCCTTTGTGGAACACTCCGGCAGACCCGGCTTGACCCTGTTCAGGTCAACTTGGGGATGTCCGGATTAAGGTTAGGGGCTGAGTTCCATTTGTCAGGACAACCCATCAGCGTTGCCATTCTGCTTACCAGGCCGATAGTGGATAGTAAAATTGTAGGGCTGTAGTGCCAAGCTCCACCACAGTAAGCGGCCATTTTCTCTTGCCACCCGGTTAAGCCACACCAACTGGTTGTGGTCTGTTATTAAGGTAAACTCCCGTCAATACAAGTAGGGGGTTAGTTTTTTCAGTGCCCACACCAAGGCTAAACATTCTTTTTCCACTGCTGCATAGCTCACCTCCCGGGGTAACAGCTTTCTACTGAGGTACGCGACAGGGTGCTCTCCTCCATCTTCTCCAACTTGACTTAAGACTGCCCCCAGTCCAAACATGGAAGCATCTGTGTGTACAATAAACCGCTGGTTAGGAACTGGTGCAGCTAAGACAGGAGCATTACTTAGGGCTTGTTTTAGCGACTGAAAAGTGGCCTCACATGCTGGAGACCACAGGACCTGCCTAGGTAAGTTTTTCTTTGTCAGGTCGGTCAAGGGTTTGGCAGTGGCGCTGTAGTCTTGTACGAAACGTCCGTAATACCCAGCAGTTCCCAGAAAAGCCAATACTTGAGTTTTAGTACAGGGTGATGGCTTCAATTTTAGCGGGTTCTGGTCGCTGCTTTCCACACCCCACCCGGTAGCCCAAATACTGGACTTCGGCCATGCCAACGTGGCACTTGTCTGGTTTCAGAGTCAAGCCAGCAGTCCGGATCCGATCCAGTACTGCCTGGAAGCCATTGAGGAGTTCATCCACCATGCGCTGGAAGGTGGCCTGGGGCATTCTTCATCCCGAATGGCATGACTCGAAACTGGTACAAGCCAAACGGGGTGATGAAGGCCGACTTAGGGATAGCTTCCTGGGCCAGGGGTATCTGCCAATAGCCTCTGCACAGGTCTATGGTAGTTAGATAGCACCCCCGGGCTAGGCGATCTAGCAGCTTGTCTATTCTGGGCATCGGGTACGCATCTGTAACAGTCCGGTTGTTTAAACGCCGGTAGTCCACACAGAACCGGGTGGTTCCATCCTTCTCCCATCCTTAGGGACGAGGACTACCGGGGAGGCCCACAGACTGTCTGAGGGCTCGATGACACCTAGCTGTAACATTTCTTGTATCTCTTTCCGCATTCCCTCTCGGACTGCTTAAGGGACACGGTAGGGAGGTTGTCTAAGGGGAGCTTGCCCGGGGGTTTCTACTTTGTGGGTAGCTAACGTGGTGTACCCTGGCTCTTGGGAGAAGGTCTGTTGCTTCTTTTCTAATAACTGATGAGCCTGCTCCTTCTCTGTCTCTGTTAGCCTAGCTCCTAGCTTCACTTTACTGATAAGGTCGGTCTGCGCTTCTCTTTCTAGTAGGTCAGGGAGGCTGTCTGGGTCATCCGTAACTGGGGCGCATATAGCGGCTATGTCCTCCTGCCTCTCTTGATACTCCTTGAGCATATTAATATGAAAGGAACGTCGTATCCTCTCATCGGCACAGCTGGCAACTACATAAGTGGTGTCACAGAGTTGTTCCACCACATGGTAAGGACCCTGCCATGCTGCCTGAAGTTTGTCCTGTCTGGTAGGCTTTAAGACCAGAACCTTCTGCCCCACCCGGAATGCACGCTGGCGTGCACCTCGATCATACCAGACCTTCTGTCGCCCCTGGGCCACCTGGAGATTGTCTTTTACCAACCTAGCCAACTGCTCCAGTCGGTCCCTGAGTTCCAGGACATATGGCACGATGATGGTCCCTTCGTGTTTCGTTTCCCCTTCCCAGTGCTCCCTAATGAGATTCAGGGGGCCTCGCACCCTTCTCCCATAAAGCAACTCAAAAGGGGAAAACCCAGTAGATTCCTGCGGCACCTCTCTGTAAGCAAACAAGAGGTGAGGCTGGAACTTCTCCCAGTCTCTGCAGGCGTCAGTAAAGGTCCTCAACATCTGCTTAAGGGTACCGTTAAACCGCTCACAGAGACCGTTAGTCTGGGGGTGGTAAGGTGAACTATGTATCTGCTTAATACCACAGACTTTCCAAAGTTGTTGGGTTAGTTCTGCGGTGAATTGTGTTCCTTGATCAGAAATTATTTCCTTGGGGAACCCCACTCTAGTGAATATCCGAACCAGAGCTTCGGCAACGGTCTCTGCATGGACATTCCATAGAGCCATCGCCCCCGGGTAGCGGGTAGTGTAGTCCACTACGGTAAGGATGTACCTCTTACCGGATGGACTGGGCCTAGCTAGGGGACCCACTAGGTCAACAGCTATTCTACTAAACGGCTCCTCAATAATGGGCATAGACACTAATCGAGCTTTGGGGT
This sequence comes from Pelophylax lessonae, assembly GCF_965119305.1. Lineage (NCBI taxonomy): Eukaryota > Metazoa > Chordata > Amphibia > Anura > Ranidae > Pelophylax > Pelophylax lessonae. The sequence goes on along the minus strand of NC_138772.1, from coordinate 262,535,407 downwards.
GATCATTATCTTCCCCACCCGCTGACAAGTATCACAGGTTTTGCAATACTGTCGCACATCCCTAGAGACCCCTGGCCAAAAGAAGTTCTGGGTCACCCTATGGGATGTGCGGCGTACTCCCAAATGTCAAGCTAGGGGTATGTCATGCCCAATCCTGAGAAGCTCCCACCGGTACTTCTTGGGAATTATCAGTTGGCGCTTCTGGGATGGGGCTACCCCTTCACCATAAATCTCCGTTAGTCTGTACAGTCTATCTTGCTCCCAGATAAACCTCTCGCCCCTTTTATCCTCCTGCCCAGTATCTGCCTTTGCTCTGCATTTAGATAAGGTGGGGTCTTCCTGGGTTTCCCTCCCAAACTCCTCTGGGGTATCCCAGGCTAACAGGGCTGGGTCTAGGGTTGCAGTCTGGCTTTTGTCTCTTACCTGAGTCTCTCCGGCATGTGAGGCGGCTTCTGCAGTCCTCGCTTGCATGCGAGTGGTGACAAGATGAGCTTCAGCAGGTTCCTTGGGGATGTAGGTAGAGGTTAGGGGACCTAAATCGTTCCCCAATAAAACTTCAGTGGGTAAGTCTGTCATAACCCCCACGTTTATGGTGCCGGATCCTGCTCCCCAATCTAGATGAACACGGGCAGTGGGTAGGCGATATACAGCTCCCCCTGCGACCCGGACAGCCACAGGTTGTCTGGTGTGTCCTTTGTCTCGTACTAGGTGGGGCTGGACTAAAGTCAGCGTAGCTCCAGTGTCTCTTAATCCAGGGGCCGATTGCCCATCCACCAGCACAATTTGCCGATGATGTTGCCGGTTATCCCGGGTGGCTGCTTGTATCGGATCAGCCTCATGCAGTACTCCCCAATATTCCTCTGTGTTATTCTCTGTTTCCAGGCAGTGGAGTCCGGGGCCAGAACTCTAGCGGTTGCAATGTTGGGGCGGCCCCAGGTAGGTCTGGAGGGCTCCAGGGGACAATCACTCCTAACATGTCCCACTTGCCTACAACGGAAACATTGCACCCCGTTCCTGGGTGGGATGGGTTGGTGCCTAGGCGGTCCCTGGTAAGTTGTAGGGCCTGGGGGCACAGGAGCCCGGGATTCGGGGCAAGGGGGAGAAGGCCTTACTGAGGCATGCTCTGCTTTCCTTGAGTCAGTATATTCATCGGCCAGACGAGCTGCTTCGGGCAAGGTGAGCGGTCGCCGATCCCGAATCCATATCTGTATCTCTGGCTGCAGGGTATTGAAAAAATGCTCCAATAGAAACAGCTGTAACACATCCTCTCCTGATATAGCTTGACAACCGGTAATCCAGAGGGAGGCTGTTCTGTAAAGACGGCAGGCCCACTCGGTGTAGGAATCCCCGCTGTGCTTTTTGGACTCCCGGAACCGTCTCCTATACGCCTTGGGGGTGACTGAGTACCGGGCAAGCAAAGCCTCCTTGACTGCTGGGTAGAGGTGAATCTCCTCATCAGGTATAGCTCTAAAGGCTTTGGCAGCTCTACCTGTTAATTTCCCGGCCAGTATGGTGACCCATTCGTCTGTGGGAACTTTGTGTAAGGCACATTGGCTCTCAAAGTCGGCTAAGTAGCCATCTATTTCCCCCTCCGATTCCTGGAAACTCTTAAAGGCTGCAAAGGGTACCTTTTTCCGCTCTGTTGGGGCTGGAGCATTTTCCACAACTAGGCTCACTGGTCTCTGGATCTCCGCCATGCTCAACTGGTATTGTCGCTTCTCCCGGTTCTCAGCGATAGCTACGTTCATCACCTGGGAAATGATGTCTGCAGGAGGATTGGGTCCATACAACGCCAACTGCATACGCACAGTCCGCATCAACTCATCCTCCAGGTTTGGGGCTACTGCTTCAGTCACACCGTCATTTCGGTCCATTTCCATCAGCTCGGCCAGTAGTTGCTTTTTGGTACGGTTATTTGTTGGTCGGCCACGGTTCTCCAACAAATCTTTCAAGGTTGACCTCTTCAAGCTTCCGTAGCGATTCTCCATCTGCTCATTCCGTTCTTGGAACCAGATGTAGCATCTCCTCTAGGGGAAAAGAACCATCCCATTAAATTCCAAGACATACAGTTTTACACACAGTTAGGGAAACTCCCATTAGCCTTGCCAAAGGGGGGGGGAAGGGGACAAGGACCAGCCAATGGGAACGGAACATTTGTACATTGAAACAGGCAGTCTTAATACACACCCCCTGCGGAGAGATGTCTCCAGTCCAGACCAATGTCTGTGGCATGAATCCACACAATTAGACACAGAAACAGGAGGGGGGTGGGGGGAGAAGGGCTGTAGCATTACATTAACTCAATGCCATGAGGCATGCCATCTTCAGCTGTTCAGAAGATGAATAAAGGGAACCAAAAATTAAATAAAAGGCAATGTCCCAAACTCATAGGAAAATGACACAAAGGGGTTTACAATCCAGGGACAGGGTGGTCCGTCACAATGTCATTTATCATTTATTATTTATTTATTTATATTTGGTGTAATCTAGTATGGGTTGAGCATGCTAAGTGCTTTCTCCCTGTTTTAGCTATTATAAATGTCTACATTGATTCTGTTATAGCTCGGTGATCTGTACCATGATTTTTATGCATCTGTTGTCCCACGCAGTGAGCTGCGACCCTATTTTAGTGTGGAATTGTGTCCCATATTTTGTTTGGAGATTCCAATCTAAAAGGGTTACTTGTACCTATGGACAAAATCCAGGGTGGTGGGACAGATGTTTTCCTAGTACGCCGAGGTGTTAAGAGTTGAAAGGGTTAATTCCCTTTGTAATTTCCTCTGTACTGTTGGCGTTGTAGCAGGGAGGACCCATCGGCATGCTTACCCAATCACAAGCTGGCGGCCCGCCTAGAGGGCGGTCTTGCGGCGCTTATGTTCGAGTTTGGTGTCGTCGTGGTCACGGCCCTGGTGACTAGGTCGGAAGTGACGAAACTTGTCGGGCATGACCAGGCGACGCTCAACACAATTGTAAGTAGGAGTGCTGGGACATCCGGTTGTTCCGTCTTCCACGGCGTGGAGCCTGGAGAAAGTGGCCGTGACGGGTGTTACCTACTTCATGAGGATGATTTTACATTGCTTTTTTAATGTGAACCAAGTGAGTGTACCTATATTGTTTGGCTGAATAAACGCAACTATAAAAACGTTATTGCACTAGTGGGATTCTACTTTTTCCTCTACGAGGCTGAATACATGATCGGGATCTTGCCTATGGAAGTGTGATTTTGTGGTCTGATACCTCTTGCATTTCTAGCTTGGTTATGAGAGTAATTAAGTGAGAACATTTGGTGAGTGTGTCTTTCAGCTATTCCCCCAGGCACGGTGAAGGTGGAGATTGGTGACCCATAAGTTTCTGCACTTTCTTCAACACACTCCTTGGATTATGTGGTGTGTTTGTTCATCACATGGACTTGAATTTTAGACTTTATGTCAATACATCTTTCACTTTATTATGATTACGTCTATTTATTATTCTATGTCAGCATATGTTTGGGGTGTAGCAGGGGGTTGCCACCATTATTGCACTATTACATTATTGATTTCTTTGCAATTCTTTTTGTTCAGATTTCTTATATTTGTGCTTAGTGAGCATATGACTGAGATGTGGTAGGAGGGTGCCACCATTATGGCACCATTATATTGCGCTACTGGATTTTTCTACATTTTGTTAGGAGGATCCCTTGATTTAGTTTATGGTTTATTTTAGTAGCTGCATACATTTAGAATTTCTCCTAAGCACTTGGGGATACTCATTTCTCCTAATTTGATAGGCGTGGTGGGTTTTTTGTTTGTCAAAGTGAAAAGTCAAGTTGCCTTTAGTAAATCAATCCCCTTATCTCAAGGACATTTCAGCCAATTCTCCCTGTGTAGAAAAGTCCTGCTTTTAGATAATTTTACACTGCTATATCATCTATAATTTCAAACAGCATTTGCTTAACCTTCCCTGAACCAAACATGGACAGAGTCTCTCATCTCTACTGGAGATGTGCACTGCAGGAGAAATTAGAAGGTAGGAGAGTCACATTACCTGAGGAACACTGGGGAGGGAGGAGATGAGCTCTAGAGATGGCACTGGAGGGGAGAGGAGAGGAAAGGTGAACACAGGGCCGGCCCTACCATGGGTCCCACTGGGTCCATTGGACCCAGGCAGCAATTGGAGAGGGGCAGCAAATTGACTCCCAAGATTTTTTTTACAGCAGTTTGTGTCAGTTTGCGGTGCATTACCCCATCTCATACTGCTGCTTGTAGTGCAAACTGATGAGCATGAGGTGGTGGAGTGTCTCCTTCGGGGAACGCCTACCATGTGATCAAAGTGTGCGCAATGACATCAGACATCAGCGTACTCCATCTCACGCAGGGCAGGCTGGATCTTCTAGGGTGGTGGGCGTGGCAGACACAGGAGTGACAAGAGGAGTGAGGACAGACAGTGGGTGTTTAGTGGACCAGTCCAGTGGTGAGTTATGGAAGAAGATTAACAGTATATATAATTATTTCTAAATAATTTTATATAAAATAATGAATGTGGGGGCCTTTTGTTGGGCATGAATAATGAATGTGGGGGCCTTTTGCAGGCAGCACAATGTCTTGGGCCAGCCCTGGGTGAACACCAGAGGAAGAGAACAGCAGCAGTATGAGTGAGGTGTTGAATGTGTACTAGGTACAATGGTGGCAGAGGCAAAAAGCAAAACAAAGTGGACAGTACAAGCTAAGTCACAGTACAGTGGATGCTGGTGTATTATTGGCGTTTGAATGATGTAAGATTCCCTGTCCACTTATTTATTATTATTAGTATAAGTCATTCAGTGGGTTAAGATACCTGCTGCCTTCCTCTAGTTCACCAGACCTTTAGATCAGACCAGCTGCTCTGATGTCGGGTAGCTCAAAGAGAATTCAGTTCACTCTGATTGCACAGGGCAACAAAACTAAATTATTTTCCTGCAGACTTATGGACACAATAGAAGCCCAATAAGCACATGCTGGTGGAAAGGAGCTGTCACTGGTGACACGTGAGGCTGTGAGAGGAGTTCAACAAACAAGTAGCAGATCGGGATCACCTATTCACATGCTTCAGTTCCTGATACATTGTGTCAATAGTGTGGTGCGCTTCAGTCACCCAGCTAATGTGAGTGCTTTTTATGTTTTAATAAATAGAGGATTTTAAAACAATACTTGCACTATGTTACACTTTTTTTTATACATGTGAGACATCCCAGAGTGATGTGAACCAGCTGAGAGCTCACAAGGTGAAGGAGAGGAGCCATCCTGTACATCCGTGGACTATCTTAAGCTCTGTCTGACCAAGCTTAGCCGCTAGGTCACACACCCCAAGGTGAGATACCCACCTGAAGGGGGGTCACAAAAGTGGGGGTGGTACAAAGCACCCTAATTTGAGGGATATTTGAGCACTGGTGATTAGGATTTGTCCCTGCACAAAAACCTAACCACGATTATATATAACTTCTTCACGGATACTAAAATTGTAATACTTTGTTTTTATTGAAGGACTACCTTTTTTGTTTTGTGTCATTTTTGTTGCAAATTGGATACTATTTAGTTACATCACATGTTAAATTGTTAGGGGAATACCCCTGTGGATTAAGGACACCTCTATATACTCACTTCATATGCACGAGGTGGACTATTATATTGGAAATGTGCACAGCATTTGAATTTTTTGTTTGATTATGATGTAATTGTACATTTATTTTTTTTGTCATTTTATGAACATTAGCACATAAATTAGTTATTGTGATCACACATAGTGGAAATAGCATCTATATCCCACCTGAGCATAATTACCCACTTAATTGGTATACTCTAGTATACCTGTTTTTTCTACACCATATGTAAGTTTCACACAATTTATTTTTGCGCAGCACTTTTTCTTTACAATTTATAAAAGCCCAATATAGCACAGTGACAACAAAAGGGGTCCAATGTACCCCATCATTAATTCCAGCTAGTTAGCAAAAATGGAAAGTGCCACCATTTCAAACTAGCTTTTAGAGTATGGTATATATTTCAAGCAAAAAGAAAATAGCCACTTTCTATTGTAAAGGCAATGTATGAAAATGTATTAATCCCTCTGGTTCTTAGACTTTTCCACTTGCTCCTCCAGTCTCTAACGCCTTTTGCATTATAGCAAAATAAATTGCTCTGCAATAATAAGATTCTTTTTTTTTTTTTTTTACCTTCTGATAAACCGAATGACACTTTCCACAAAATGAGATGAATTGTGCAAATGTGTGTTGCCAAACCAAGAAAAACTACATATATTTACCTCGCGTTTCCTGAAATATGTGTACCAATGTGTTGCTGTATTTAGTTGCTTGGCCCCGTAGCTGACATGCTTTCCAAATTTTGAAGTTTATATAATATTTCATGGCTGCACCAGCTTGTTTTGGCGGTAATTTGTTGCTTGGCCTAAGACAAGTGTACCAGTATTACTGCCATACTCTTAGTTTTATCATCTTCATTCTTTATCCTTTCTAGGCACCATTCTGAGTACAGAAATATTGCCCTCTCCTCACATCTAAAGAAAAACCTTAGAATGCAATAATATTTTAGCTTGTTGATTTACCAATTTGCAGGGAAAACATTTGCTGGTGTGTTTTGTGTTTGAATGTACAAATTGGTTGCAGAGTGAATCCTTAATATCCAGCTCACATTCTAAACATTTTCAGGTTGAACTGGATGGACTATTGTCTTTATTCAACCTCAACTACCATGTAACTATGTAACTATATGTAGTATTTGTACTGTATTGCTTAATAAATATCTGTAGAAACATCCTTAAACAATACAATAGTGTTTTAAATTCTAATTCTTAACTCTGTCTCCTTTCCCACCCAGAACAGGAAAGGTATTGTACATGAAACTAAGACCTTTTAAGGTACAAAAGCTACTTTATTTTTGTAATATGTGAGGTTTAATTAAAGAGAGTGGGCACTTTTGCCTGTGGCTGGGTTTTCCCCTTACAGATTCAGGTGTTAGTAAAGTTAAAGGTGCATCTGTAGTTCTCAGTTGGTTAAACAAACAAGTCAAACGTTTCCACAAAGAACAATACTTCACTTTAAACAATGATACCTCTGTCTTTTTGTTGGCTCTAATGTAAAAATAGACATGGAAGAACATGCTGTAAGAGTATGTAGTTATTTTAAAGGCGTGTATGTCGGTATTTCATTTTTCACATGGCTTAGTATATATATATATATATATATATGAAAGCGGTACACTCTATATTATGTTTAAATTGGTTTTAATTTATGCTTTTAACCACACTAGTGTGTTGATGTTGTCAACGTTGTAGGCCCTGCTCAAAGTTACTTTATGTTTAACATTATTTAAAACAATGTAGATTCACACATCCAAATGAGCATTTTGTGTGCACAATCTGGTGCAGCTCAATCAGCTTCCAGGTTTTATTGTCAAAGCTCAATTGAACAAACTGAAGTTAGGAGCTGATTGGCTACCATGCACAGTGCACACAGGGCCAGTGCTGGACTATTCTGTGCCCTAGGCAAGGCCATCTACTTGCAGCCCCCCCCCCCCCCCAAAAAAAAAAAAAAAAAGTTTAAAAGAATTCACAAAACTGCTGCTTTTGTATATATATTATATTTACTGCTGATATATAATATTGGGGATCGGATCACACAAGACTGCTGCTTTTGTGTATATGATATTTACTGCTGATATTATATCAGCAGTAAATATAATAGACACAAAAGCAGCAGTCTTGTGTTATCTGATCCCCAATGTTATATATCAGTAATATTAATATTGGAGATCACACAAGACTGCTGCTTTTTTATATATACTGTATTATGACTACTTCTGATATATAATAGTGGGGAATGGCCTGGGCTGGGGATCACACAAGACTGCTGCTTATATTACAATTTACTGCTGATATAAATATTGGGGACACTGGTCTGATTGGTTCCCATCCCTTCTCTCTTACCTTCCCTTCTCAGATCCATGTGGGACAGACAGCAGGGACTGACCGTGGTAGGCTCCTCTGCTCTGTGAGTGGAAGGAGGAAATTAATGATGCCATGTTGAGGTTCCATGCGCCACATGAAACACCTCTTTGGCTGGAAACAGTGGCATCTGTCCTGGCACACTGCTGGCAGCCAGGCCACAGCCTAATCCTATTCATGGTCAAGATTGGCTGTGAACATCAACCAAACCGGGTCACGTTCGCTCACAGTCAGCACAGGTGACTGTGAGGCCCACCCACACTGCACACTTGCACAGTGACAAGAGGACACTCAGCAGCAGTATTCTGGCAGAGCCGTGGAGTGTTGTGGTGCCGGCAAACAACCTGATCAATCCGCCGCAGAGTCTCGGGAAGCTGGGCCGCTGCAGAGCCGCAAAGTCTTAGGAAGCTGGGCCGGCGTGCACCCTCCCTAGGCAACAGTGCATTCCTAGGTGAATCAGCCCCACTTTCTCTTATTTGGTAAACCTGCATTTCTGTGCAACTCACGTCACATCTGATATTGTACTAGTGCAGATGGAGTCTCACTGGCAGTGTCAGCATCAGAATTGCCAAGAGACTTTTGCTAAGAAACACACACATGCACAAGTGTTAAAGTCAGCATCTGGCCTCTAGCTGTTTTGTTTCACTGGTTTTACAGGGCATCCAGGAAGTAGTGGGATGGATATATGCAGAGGGAAAGGGAAACAAGAGAAAACTGCAATATCAGTAACAAAACCATTGGAATACTACATCTACATATTTACCTAATGACATATACAATATTTGGAAATTGGTGTATCTGCTGATTATAAAACCACAACACTGACAGAAAATTATGACAAATGTACACTGAAAACCGAGAAAGGTAAAATTGGCAAGGGTGGCAATTGTCAAATTATGCAATACAAAAATCATCATGTTTGAGAATACATTAAAAAGTTAGGTTGTAACTGTGGCTGAAAAGAACAATGCAGTATAGAAATGGAAGCCGGAGATGTACCAAAATTATATATATATGATAACCTGAGAGTTCCCAATACTGTACACTTAAAAATCTGACTAGTCTTTCTTGTAGCAAACATAGCTAGTTATATTGCCTGAAAGAACTATTCTATTCCTTGTTGGCATGCAAACACTGACAGAGCCGTAAAGCACATTTTATTTAACTTACGGTAGTTTGATAACACTCAAGTTGAATTACCCTTTGATACCTATGGGTCCTCTTCTCAGTTACCTGCTTCTGCATTTTTCTTTTTTTTTGGTAGATCATGAGCTTAATAATAGCATGCAAGATTGACAATAGTCAAGCTGCAGTTTTCCAAAGCGATCAAAGTCCTTTCTTGCATTAAGAACATTATAGACTCCAGAGAGATAAAGAGATCATTCTGCCCCTGTAAAAATCATTAGTAATACCTCATCTGGAATACAAAGTTCAGTTGGGCACCAGTTCACAAAAAAGGATATCAGAGTACTGCAGGGCAACTTAACTGATAAGAGGCATGGAGAAGCTCAGCTATGAGGAAAGATTAGAAGAACTGAATTTCATTCCATTCATGTGCTTAAAAACAAACCAAACCACAGAAAGGGCTAAACAGGGGCTAAAGTTTAAAGTTTGTTTGTGTGCTTTGTTTATTGTCAAGCAGATGGGTGCAGAAATACATTTAGGATGAGAGATTCCTGGTTCCTGGGGGGGAGGGGGGGGGTGTATAGCTAGTCAGGCAAATAGAGAAGTAGAAAAAGCCCCGGAGTAAGACAGTGGAGTGATATACAACATGAAAAGAGCATATAAACCAATAAGCAATCTAGATTATCATGTATAACTTGTAAACATTGAGGAGAACAAAAACAGTACTGAGTCATGACTTCACTTTTTTCCAATATTGGAAGGGTATAGGTGTCCCAAGCACTACCAAAAGGCTAGATAGATTCCAAATAACAAACGAACTAGCGAAATATGGTTGGACATACTCCGTGAGATGCATCCATCCCCATACAATATACAAAGAAACATAAATTGCAGTGGGACTTTACTGTAGATGAGATGCAACACACTCAATAATATAATCAATAAGGCAAAGATGTATTGGTAAATACAATTTCCAACAGATCAACAGTAACATAATGCCATTAAGTTGTTAGATAATTATTCCAAATTCATAATTCGGCATATATAGGAGTTATATTATATTCATGGCAAGCTTGCAAAATATATTTGGTTTCATGATTAATCATAATATTAATACTGTATGTGTGAATGACCTTGATCAGGTGATTAGTGATAAAGTTCTTCAGCTGAGGTAGTAAAATGTCACATATTTCTGGTGTATGTAGCTAGTTGGAGGATGAAATATAAGGTATCTGGTAAAGAATGTTGTGGGAAGTCAAGAATAGACATAACTCAGTCATAATTAATAGTATTTGTATGTATTTACTTAATGTTGTATAAGTTGGTAATATGTATTACTTAAGTAGCTCTTTGGTTATATGACATAGCATGACATTAGCCACGTTACAAGAACAATAATAGTGTGTTACATGTGGGCTTGCCAATCAAAGTACATATATGACTTCATGAATTTAGTACCTCCTCTTGTATAGAAATAGCTGAAGATAGCAGAAATTATGTATGCCATAAAAGGTTTTGAGTGTTGTGAATAGGGATGATCGAATGGTTCGGGTCGACCATCGGTTCGACCCGAACATTGAGTGTTCGAGGTTCTGCCGAATTCCGAACTTTTTGCTGAAAAAGTTCGGAATTCGGCAACCAGAACCGACCAAAATGCAATGGGACAGGAACTGGACTTTAAAAGCCAGTGATTGGACCAGAACCATCAGTAAAAGCCAATTGAGGGGGCATGAGAATGCTAGGAATGTGATTGGAGTGACTAGGGGGTCCAGAGGCCAATCATTAGTGAATACGCCCCCCAGTATATAAGATAGCCCCGCCAAATTTCTACCATTTTAATACAGGGCTGTGGAAGAGAGTGGAAGCAGTTCTGTTACTTCTGCTTCAAAGTGTCATTTAGCAATTATTAGTGTGAGGAAAGGGATATCTAGTGTAGTTAGGGTACTATTTTCCACTATAGTTAGATTTAATAATCTAGTTTCTGTAGGGAAAGTGTTAAGTGTAAGGGGACCGTAGTGTAGTGTAGGGTTACCAACACAAAACCCTTCCATGTCAGGGTGACCGCTATAGAGAAAAGATCGTTTCTCTTAGAGCACTTATAGAACCAGATAGTGGCTTCGCCCCTGTCACCCTGCTTTTTGCTGCAGGCGTTTATAGGGCTTTTTTGAGGACATGTTTGGAGTCAGGCATGACATCTGAACTTCTGTGTAGGGGTATATATACACACACACATGTATGTATATATACACATACACATATATAGGTGTGAAAGTAGCAGAAACCTATGCTTGCGCTAATGAAATAATTAACACCCATATGGCTTCTCTGCTATAACACCTATATATGTGTATGTGTATAAATACATATAAGTGTGTGTGTATATATACCCCTATACAGAATTTCAGATGTTTTGCCTGCCTCCAAAGACCCCCAAAAAATGCCCAAAAAAACGTCTGCTGCAAAAACACACCTGGGCGTTTTTGTAGCTGGCTTTTTTTTGGGCATTTTTTGGGCGTCTTTGGAGGCAGGCATAACATCTGTACTTCTGTGTAGGGGTATATATACACACACACATGTATGTATATATACACATACACATATATAGGTGTGAAAGTAGCAGAAACCTATGCTTGTGCTAATGAAATAATTAACACCCATGTGGCTTCTCTGCTATAACACCTATATATGTGTATGTGTATAAATACATATAAGTGTGTGTATATATATATACCCCTATACAGAATTTCAGATGTTTTGCCTGCCTCCAAAGACGCCAAAAAAATGCCCAAAAAAAAAACGCCTGCTGCAAAAACACACCTGGGCGTTTTTTTTTTGGCGCGGGCGTTTTTTGGGCATTTTTTGGGGGTCTTTGGAGGCAGGCAAAACATCTGAAATTCTGTATAGGGGTATATATACACACACACTTATATGTATTTATACACATACACACATATAGGTGTTATAGGAGCGGAGACATATGCCTGTTAATTATTTCATTAGCGCAAGCATAGGTTTCTGCTACTTTCACACCTATATATGTGTATGTGTACATACATGTGTGTGTGTATATATACCCCTACACAGAAGTACAGATGTTATGCCTGCCTCCAAAGACGCCCAAAAAATGCCCAAAAAAACGCCAGCTACAAAAACGCCCAGATGTGTTTTTGCAGCAGGCTTTTTTTGGGCATTTTTTGGGGGTCTTTGGAGGCAGGCAAAACATCTGAAATTCTGTAAAGGGGTATATATACAGACACACTTATATGTATTTATACACATACACACATATAGGTGTTATAGGAGAGGAGACATATGCCTGTTAATTATTTCATTAGCACAAGCATAGGTTTCTGCTACTTTCACACCTATATATGTGTATGTGTATATATACATACATGTGTGTGTGTATATATACCCCTAAACAGAAGTACAAATGTTATGCCTGCCTCCAAAGACGCCCAAAAATGCCCAAAAAAACGCCAGCTACAAAAACGCCCAGGTGTGTTTTTGCAGCAGGCGTTTTTTTTTTTGGGCATTTTTTGGGGGGCTTTTGAGGCAGGCAAAACATCTGAAATTCTGTATAGGGGTATATATACACACACACTTATATGTATTTATACACATATATAGGTGTTAAAGCAGAGAAGTCATATGGGTGTTAATTATTTCATTAGCGCAAGCATAGGTTTCTGCTACTTTCACACCTATATATGTGTATGTGTATATATACATACATGTGTGTGTGTATATATACCCCTACACAGAAGTACAGATGTTATGCCTGCCTCCAAAGAGGCCCAAAAAATGCCCAAAAAAACGCTTGCTACAAAACCGGCAAGGTGTGAAAATAGCAGAGCCACTATCCTGTTCTATTGCAATTCTAATACAAACAAACTTTTTTTTCTAGTTCTGGACATGCTACAGAGCTGAAACTTCACAGGTACACTTGTTAGACCCCCCCCCCCCCAGACACTAAGTCCAAAGAAATCTCATCTTTTTTTTTTTTTTTCAATAATTTTTTCAATAATTGGCTCTCTATCAAAAATGACAATTTTTAAGAACTTTTTTTTGTGTAATTAATAGTCCCTGGGGCATGACACATAACCCTAGGCACTTTTTAGGGGCATTTATTGGGTTTTAGGGCTTCAAAATTGTGTTTTTTGATTACCGAAGTTCGGGTCCCATTGATTTCAATGGGGTTCTGAAATCCGGGCCGAACTTTCGGGAAGTTCGGGTGTTCTGGTCGAACCGAACTTTTGAAAAGTTAGATCATCCCTAGTTGTGAAGTTATGACATCTACATGTAAGATATATTGCCAAGAGATCCATATTAAGGAGGGCACACAGACACACACCAGGAGAGATCACACACTCCTTCACACATACACTGAAGGAAATACAGAGACATACACGCACAAAGACTTTACATATACAGTATTCTTTGACAACCTTAAACAGGTGCTTGCTCTCAGAAACCTAAAGATGTAATTTCCTGTTTCTTTCTTGAACATGCTGCTTAGAGTAGAAGGACATGGAAGGACACATTCCTGTACAGCCATGATTTAAAGTTTGACACATTTTTCATAAGTATTGCTTTTATTTCTAATATTGTTACCTACACTGAACTTAACTGTTATACTTTTTACATTGTATTTATGATGCCAACTGTGGGACAATAAATTCACATTTTGTTTTTAAGTCAGTCTGGCTATCAATACTAATCATCTGGAAACTCCTAAAGATATCAAAATATTAAATATCCTAAATATTTTACAATAGTCAAGCAGGTTGATCAGCATATACATATTGATTCCATAGCCAGCTACAGTGTTTCAAAGGTCAATAAATAATAGGTGCGAATTTGCATCTATGTAACCCAACATGTTTTGTTACATAGCGTCACTTCCTCAGGGGTTGATGCACACACAATTATCTATAAAGTAGAAATAGTTTAGGAATAATATGACACACATAAAATATTGTATTTTGTTAATGCAAATATTGGGTATCAACCAAAAGATGACCCATACTTACAAATCTGCAAGACATCACATGCTCATGACCTAATGGTAGTCGCCTGGAAATGCCTGACCTGGGAACTGTTGGTGTGGGATTCAAAGGGCCCAGGAAAAATATTTATAGATTTATATATAGTATAAAATTAGAGGAGCCAGTAAGACACCAAGGGCTTTGTGTTGCTCTGCTGAACAATCAGATTCTTACATAACGCAGCATAACACATACCCTGAGTTGTTTTACTGTATTAAAAGTACATACCAGTCAACATTCAAGGTTAAACCCTGACACATTCTTTCTGCTCAAAAACTTTTTTCATTTAGACTTTGCTGTAGGGCACTGGGTAACCCCAGAAAAAGAAAAGGGAGAAGAAGTTACACAGGAAAAGCTTTGGAAATAACACTTCAAGCCTAAGCCTGCTAGCCTAGGAGATGTCCTCTGGATTCTTGCCAATAGATACTTTATGATTTTACTATAGTGACAGTGTTTGCTGGATAGCATCAGTAGTGCATTAATTACTTTCCATAAATCCTACATCCTACATGTCACATTTTTAAGGGATAGTAAGTTGTGTAAGTCATTCTGTAATATATTAGTTGATGCCATTGAGCCAAGTATAGGTTCACAGATATGTAAGCTAAGGATAAGTTATGTGCCTCTATGTCAATATGTCTATGTCTATGTCAACTGGTTGTGCCTTTCTGTCAATGCAGTCACTACTTTAAATATATTATGCAATAAACAGGAATTCAAGGATTCTTGATTTTAAACTCAAAGGTTTGTTTAAAATGTCAAAAAATGACAACTCTTGGATGCTTCATTCTGTTTATAAACAAAGTGGCCAGCAATTCCATTCATATATACCAGACTCTTATTTTAGATGAGAGACTGGCATAGATGTTATTGGGGCCCCCACACACAAATAAAAGGCATGGGTCTCACACTCTATTTCATACCAGGCCCTTCAGATCCAGTATGAATTTCAAAGGGGGACCCCATGAAGAAAAATAGATGTTGTAAGGTCCAAAATTCTATACCAGACCCTTATTCAAGCTTGCAGCCTGACAGACCAGTAGGGTGTGTCCCCTGTCTCCTGAATCATATAAGGTCACATGCCCTTAAAATGGGGGGTATCTTCCTAGATGGGAAACCCAATGACAAAGCACTTTGTTCCCATGTTAACGAGGACAAGGGTCTCATCCCCACAACCCTGGCCCAGTATTTGTGGGGGTCTGTGGGTGGGGGACTTATAAGTATGTGGAAGCACCTTTAAAATCAGTGGTTCCCCAGATTCTGCCACTACATGAGAATGAGTAAGGGATACATAGTACCCTTATTCATTTCCAAAAAAATGTAAACGTGAAAACACACAGTTTTTGATAAAGTTATCTAATGTACTTCCACCAACAATCAGATCATCCAGGGATATACATCCATGTCAATCACAATGCCCAACTGCGATCTGCCCAAAAAACTGCCACTCGCCAATGCGTGTCTGGTCCCGTCACTTTACTACTACCACCTAATTACAGGTCGGCAGATGACAGCTCATACTGTATATGCAAAGGAGCAGGGTCTCCCAGGTGATGTCATTGACCAAATATAGACATGATCATAGTTGGTCAATGAACAAGGAAGAAAGCAGCGCATTCTGAGCATTAAACACACTTTACTGAGAAAATAACAAAGTGGCAAGATATAGATTAGGAAAGCGCTCTTCAATTGGATGTGGAAACACCACTGTAACTGGCCGGTCAATGCACGCTCCTCCTGCAGTAGGAAATTGGATTAAACCATTGGTGCTGTTGGTGGATTCCAGCACTTTCTGGATCATCCAAGGACCCTGGGCGGGCGGCAGTGACGTCAGTGTCAGGTGTGGTGGGCGTGGCATGCGTTTGTATAATGCATGCTCCTTCATTAGGTCAAGAGGGAGGCCATATTGGTGATGTTATTTATGGTCATATAATGCTATGAGGAAGGCTTTGGCTGAAATGAATAAGCATGTTATTGGATCCTGTTATCACTGTTGTGCAAAAAATAAAAAGTCCTTTGAATGAAGGAGCTATTAGATTGCTGGCTTTTCTTTATTACAGTTAATAGAAATTGGCCTATAGTTTTGTAAGACTGGCCATACACGGTTTGAATCAGCTGAGATTCAAACCGTTAATGAGCAGGCTGAATGTACCAAGTTGATAGATCGATCAGTTTAGGTACAACCAGCAATATCTTGTGATTATCATTAGTGGCTGCTAATGCGTTTCAGACAAAGCCCTCCTCATAGCATTGTATGCCCATAAATACCATCACCAATATGGCCTTCCCCTTGCCCTAATGAAGGAGCATGCATTCTAAGAAAGCATGCCACGCCCACCACACCTGACAATGACGTAACTGCCGCTCACCCAGGGTCCTTGGAAGATAACCACTAGCGATAAACACTGTCTTCTCCCAGGGAGGCCGGCTTCCCCCACCCGCCCCTGCCGTGAGAAGATAATTGCTGATTCCCCTGTCAACAATGTCTATGTTGATGGGGAATCATGCAAAATTCTTTCCTGAAACCCCTGGTTGCAGAATAATATTTGCACCGTGTATGGCTGGCCTATGGCTTTCACTGTTCTTGCTAATGCAAAACTGTCCAGAACTAGCCAATTTCTATGAAACTTTTATTAGGAAGAAAGAAACTGCAGATTATACAGCAGTGTACATACATGGGCAAAAGTGCTATAGACAAAGATACAGGCAAGTATGTTATTGCATGAATTAGGAGGCCACAGTGTACATTTGGCAAGCAGCAGGACAATTTAAATTAATAAGCCTAGGCCCAAATTTCCTAGACACAAAGGCTATTGGTAGGGGTTTTACTACAATAATCAAGATACTGCAGAAGAAATAGCAGTGTAATACTAGCGAATAGCAGACTGCTACTAGATGATCACATGCCGTGTTTGGCCATGTTTTGCTGTATTTTCCACATGAAATAGTGTGGTAATTTACCACAGGTGGTACAACAAAATGGTGGTAGTCCGCAGGCCACAATATATCAATGGCGCCACCACAAACACACAGCGGGGCCATATGATCGGCAATCTGGGCAGCAGGGGATCCTCATTGTGCCTTTACTCCATCAACAAGGAGCCTGGTGAAGTTTAAAACATGGAAGCTAGACCCTAACATGGAGGTGAGTGAAGCACAGGCCTCTAATACTGGGGCCTCTCCATTTGTAGCTGATCCCATCAATGCTTTCCCTACTCTGGGTCAACCCATCTCTGATACTACATTAAAGGAAATGCTGATTTCCCTAAGGTCTCCCTGCACATTGCCCTTATGTCTTGTGTGAAACAATTCCACACAGAAGTTCATGAATGGGATAACAGATCGATCATGTGGGATCCTCCATGGGAGAATACACCACATCTCCAAACTGCAGCCCTTTGCTTGCCTTTATCTTGCCCTTGAAGCATCATTCCTGCCAATGACACCAACAATGGGGCATAATTCCTGGCACTGACAACAAAATCAAGGCATTATTTCACCCACTGACGCTGACTATTTCTCCCCCTAAAACCAAAGATCGGGCATTGTTTACTTCATCTGGGCACAGTCTGGCCCCCCTAAAGTCTGAAGAACAGTAACAATATTAAGATCAGAAAGGTTCCTGAATCTGTTCCTGCTACACAACTGCAGGAATATGTACATGTACTCCTTTCTCTCTAGAGCCATCACTGCCAGTGACTGAGCTGGCCAAAGACTGGATTCACAGATTGCCGAAACCATCTTTTCTACCTCCTGAAGTGCTGAGCGATGCCCTCTTATTTCAATAAATTTTATTCGAAAATAGCAAGTACAAACAGTAACTGGAATGGTACAGAAATGAAAACTGTAACACAACATGCGGTAGTAGAAATATGAAGTACAGCAATATGGGGAGGATGTGCAGCAAGCAACACGTATATATAAACACCAGGAATAAGTCAGTGTAAGTGGGACCAAAACTTGACCCAGAAAAGCCTAAAAAGTGGGATACCAGCTAGCGGATAACAGGGGCGACCCCCCAATGGCAGAGCTCCACTCCCGAGGCACCCCAAAAGGGAACATACTGTGCCTCGAGGTGGGAGCACCCAACCAATATTATTGAAACGAGTGGAATCCCAATCACCAGGACTCCAAAGGAGAACCAGGTATAGGTAAGCAAATCCCAGTCCCTAGCTCAATCAGAGATGGACCTGTATTCCTGATCATAGAAAAGAACAAAAAAATAAGAAATTATCGTTATCAAAGACCCATTCCAAACATTTGGCAGGGGCTCTGGGCTTAAACCAAGAGACCCCACCAAGCGGGGTTAGTAACCAAACTCTCTGAGTACAACATAAACCAAATGTGAGCAATCAAGAGGAAGAAAAGAAAAAAGAAAAGGAAAAAGAAGAAGGCAGAATAGATAGGATAGGAAACTGACAGGCATCAAGAGAAGAGAGGAAAGAAAGAGAGGAAGAGCAAGAGGGAGTAGAAGGTTCCAGCGGCCAGACGCCGGTCAAATGGTAACGTTAACATAAGCCGCCCAGGGTTCCCAGATCCGCTCGAATTTCATTCTGGAGTCGTCAAGAATGCTATACATCTTCTCCTGTGCCATTATCCACGAAATCTTACGCTTAGCCAGCTGCAACGGAACCGAGGGCATTTTCCACTGCCTGGCTATCGCCATTTTGGCACCGAGGAAGATGTAGAAAATAGATATGGAGGACCGTTCCCGTCAGGGTACAATCACCAAAGCAAGTGGGTGGCTTGGAGGGGTAGATAGCAGCCAGCCTAGCAGGCACCATGTACCATCTCATAATTACTTTTAGGTTAGCCTCCATGAGCCCAACATTGTGAATACCCCGAAAAGAACGTCCTACACGTGCATGCCAGTTAGGGAGGTCCCATTCTATAGGACACTAAATGTAGCGCTAAACCCAATAACATATATCGTGAAAATGGGGAAGCAGTCCATGTAGATGTATCTTCACTTTTATAGAGGCGAATCCAGAGTAAACCACCACCAGAAAAGCACTCAAAAACACCACCACTCCTTACCAGATGTCGTTGATCCCCACAACAGGGATCAAATGCGCATAAATGAAGGATCAGAGACTTCTCACTCAGATATCCAATTCATAGGCAAAGGCTCAGAGATAGTGTGTGTTTAATATGGAAAAAGAAAAAACATCACATAGCGCAGACTGCTTCACAAGAATTTATTCCCACTAAAAAGAGCCACTTACAGGGTTCAGAAGAAATGTTCGCATGAATAACCAGAGTGTCACACCCCTTGACGACGACTGCTGAAGTCGAAACGTGCGTCGGGTGGCGTGCTAAGCGACACGTGCCGCAGCGAGGAGGATACAGAGCGGCCATAGACCGAGCACTTGACAGCAGGATGCCTAAGAACTGGCAGGGAGACTCTGGTTATTCATGCGAACATTTCTTCTGAACCCTGTAAGTGGCTCTTTTTAGTGGGAATAAATTCTTGTGAAGCAGTCTGCGCTATGTGATGTTTTTTCTTTTTCCATATTAAACACACACTATCTCTGAGCCTTTGCCTATGAATTGGATATCTGAGTGAGAAGTCTCTGATCCTTCATTTATGCGCATTTGATCCCTGTTGTGGGGATCAACGACATCTGATAACAAGAGGGGTTGTGGGAGTTGGATAGGTTTGAAAAAGTGCTGGGTCGTTTTAAACCCTCATCCCTTTAGCTAGTGTAAAGCATAAATATGGATAATATCCCCCAGATTGGGACTATGACGGGTAACGACACAGGTGGGTATAACCAAAGAAAAAGGTTTATTTGTTATAAACACAATAAAAAATATATATGTACATTAATTGGCAAAAGGGCCAAAAATATTACACAATTGCACAATTTTGAAAGACAACGTTAAAAATTGAGCGACTCTTTATATTGGTAGATCCAAAGATTATTTCGACATGGAGGAACCTGTAATGTGGTCTTGAAGACCCTACGCGTTTCAATTATACTCTTCTTCAGGGGTATTTTTAGACCTTGGTTCCAATTGATTGTTTTATAACTATTTTACATTGTTCTACAAAGATAGAAACAAAATTGTTAATTTTATATCATAGTACAACTTCTAGTTATGTATCATTTGTTTTTAGTTGTATATTATTCACCATATCTCATCATATACATACCATGTCTTTTTTTGGTCATTCGATCTGTAAAGAGTCGTATTTAAAAACTTGATCGTTTTAGCCTTCCCCAGAATCACATGCCGGGAGATGTATACGTGGGTTTGTACTGAGAATTCAAACCATTCCTACTCAATCCAACAAAGGGAAGAGAGAGATGGGTGAGTCAGTACTGGATAGGAAGCCGAGATAGGGACAGAGACGTGGGACGGAAGCACTGAGTCACTACAAGGGGTCCCTACCCAAAAAAGAACACCAGCTTATTCAGTCCGCCATTCTAAAAAATTAAGTTAGAAAATATAAATGTTGTATTCTTATTTGTTGGTAACATACTTTCTTAGTTAGAAAATAACAGTATAAAGAGATGTATCTCTTAACCTATTTAAAATTTAAATCAGGTTTGTAGGATTTTAGGTTTACATATTCCTAGATCTTGAGTAATCATTTAAGTATTATAATAGAAATGTGGGTTAAAAAATAAAACCAGATAGATATCATCTTGCAGGATATAAATTGTTCCCTTTGCAAAATACATTCGTGCTCTCAAAGGGATGCCTACCTTATACAGGTATGTTGTCAAGAAAGGAAGGAGGCTTTGGAGGGTACGACAGGTCAAATAATCACACTTGCCAGGTATTTTCAATGGCCATATAATTTCCAAAGAGACAGAGGAGACATCTATTTCAAATGTAAAGTTATGTGTCAGTAGGTAAGTATGTATTTATTCATACAACAAATTTGGTGTATGATTATAGTCTGTACTTCTAAAAAAGAAAGTCAGACCAGAAAATGCATCTGTCTATAAGTATCTTCAGAAGTTTTTATATTTCAAAGATTACCTCCTGGGAAATATCAGGCCGATTGCAGAGTGTGTGTCCCTCTCCTCCTGTGAGTGAAGAAATGCCTAAATGGTTGTGGGAGGAATGGCTTTTTATGTCTGAATTTGTGAGACTGGATTGACTGATCTAAAACAGGTGTATATGGTGGGAGGGCCCCCTGAGGGGGCGGTGCGGAGGGGGGTCCCACGGGATGCCAGCCAATCGGGGCCAGCCGTCATGATACGTCAGGATGGAATCTGACCGTCACCACGGCAACCCCGCCGTCAACAAACCCGGGATCGCGATCCGCATCGCTCCCCCACCGACGCACGAGAGGGGGAAACAGGGCGGTCAGTTTTGACCATCCTGACCCGCAAAGCCATCCATCTCTAAGGCATGGATTGCCAGAGATCGGATGGCTTACGTGCGCCGGGCAGCGACTATGCGGACCGCCCACTTTGGAACCGTCCCATCTCCGCTTCCTCCAAGGGCGGATGTGATGTCACACGTTGTGTGGCTTACCCGATCTTTCCGCATACAAGTCCCAGAATGCCCCTGGGGAGGCCTACGATCTGTATGACAAATCATGGATTTAAAGAAAGCAAAAGGAGAAAGAGGAAGATGTAAATAACAACATACATTGGACATAATGTATTATCTAAACCATACAATGTATCTAACTATCGTTTTGAAGTTTGTTGGTATTTACATTATTGTTAAATATGTATAACAAAAAGGATGTATTTCCACATCATGCAGGTATATTGACAAGATTTCTTTGTTATTATTATACATTTACATACATTGATGGAGATAATATACATTCATGGATATTAATGCCAATAATATATCACTAAATACAAAAAATTATTCTATAATACAGTATTGCACTTCTGATTTTATTTTGCCTATCGTATCTTGGGTCATGATGTCACGAATGATATCTTTGTTGTCACTTTCTTGAAACAGATATGCCTGCTAAGTTTAAAAATAAATAAAATGAAATGAAAGTATAGGATATGTGATCATATTGTTCCCCAGTCACTACATAAATTCCCAGGGAACTTTTTGAGTAGATATAGCCCATGGCATCAAATGTTTAAAGCGTGACATCATCACCTAGATCTTTAGGCATAACACAGGCAGAGATACAAGAGAAAAAAAAAAAAAAAAAAGGAAGGGGGGGGGGGAGGGGAAAAAGGATTTTTTGTTTCTCTTTACTTTCCCTTCCCTTTCCTTCTCTTCATCGTTTTTAAAGAGAAGGGAAGGGAATAGAGGGACATGGACCATGGGACCTAATATAGGATTTTTTGTTTTAAGTCATTTTCCACTCAGATTTTCCCGATACGAATCCCTCCAGGAAGGGCTTGTATGAGATCATCTCATTCAAGCCTGGAGGTGTAGTGGCTTGAAGTCTGAAGATCCATTTTTGTTCTTTTTGAAGGAGAATTTTGTTCCAGTCTCCACCTCGAATACCTATATGGACCCTATCTAAGATGATGAAGGAGATTTTGGGGAATCTCCCATCATGCATCTGGATGACATGTCTGCCTAGGGGCAGATCTGGATTTTTAGTTTTCATTGAATGGATATGTTTGTATGCTCTCTGCCAAAATTCTAACTTAGTTTTTCCTATGTAGAAAGAGGGGCATTCACATTTAAGCATATACACTACCCCTTGGGTCTTACAGTTTGCAAAGTGGTGTGGACGGTACAACTCTCCATTTGGCAATTTAATGCCCTTCCTTACATTCATGAATTGACAGTATTGGCAACCCCCACATTTAAAGGTACCATGATATTTACATGGATCCTTTGAGGGTCCAGTTTTAAATTCGCTAGCAACAAGCTTGTCTTTTAACGATGTTGCACGTTTAAAGGTAAAATGTGGTTTTTCAGAGACAAATTGTTTGATGTTTGGATCCATTTTGAGGAGGTGCCAATATTTTTCTATGATACGTTGGATATCTCTTTGCTGATTAGAGAAGCGCGTAATGATGCGAGGAGTGTCATCTATCTCTTTCTTTGTCCGTGTTTTGAAAAGGAGTTCCTGCCTATTTTTTTCGTTGGCTTTATGAAAGGCTTTTTTTAAACAGGATTTAGAATATCCTCGATCTGATAGGCTTTTTCTCAGATTATCAGCTTCTTTTTTGTAGTCCTGTTCACGTGAGCAATTTCTCCTGATTCTTAAATATTGACTAAACGGTATGGAATTTATAAGTGGTTTTGGGTGGAAACTGCTGGCGTGTAATATGCAGTTCCCTGCCGTTGGCTTTCTATATAGATTACTTCTTATAAAGCCCTCTGAGTCCTTGATTAGTTGAATGTCTAAGAAGGTAATCATCTCCGGATCCCAATTTGCAGTAAATTTTAGGTTGAATGTATTGTTGTTCAGTTTTTTAAGGAACTGATCGAGTTCAGTCAGATTACCGTCCCAGATCATTAGGACGTCATCGATATATCTTAGCCATATTATGGCATGTTCCATACCATCACTTCCAAAATCCCCCATATGTAGGGAGCGTTCCCACTCCCCCAGGTACAGGTTTGCGTACGATGGGGCACAACCTGTCCCCATCGCAACGCCCTGTACCTGGAGGTAGTGGGAACCATTGAAGGTGAAAAAGTTGTGATGTAAAATAAAATTGAGAGAATCCAAAAGAAAATTGTTTAGAGGCCAATCATATCGACAATTTTGTGACAATATGTGTTGGATACAGGCCAAACCTTTGTCGTGGGGGATGGAACTGTATAGAGCCTCGACATCGATAGCCACCAGATATGTTTGTAGGGGAACTTGTATTCCCTCTACATTTTGAAGCAGATGAATAGTATCTTTTATATAACTCGGTAGACCTATAACATATGGGCGTAAAAAATTGTCTATAAATTGGCTGAGATTTTCGGTTAGTGAGCCATTCCCTGATATTATTGGGCGTCCTGTTGGTTGCGATAGACTTTTATGCAATTTCGGAAGAGCATAAAACGTGGGAGTGCGTGGTATTTTAGTGCGCACGAATTCCCAATCGTTTTTGTTCAGGACATTCTTGGTTCGGGCAGTATCCACTAGGTGGTAGAATTCTGTGTAGAAATTTTTAATTTTTGATGCTGTAATTGGTTTATACCATTCTGTATTATTTAGAATTCTCATGCACATACTGACATAGATCTCCTTGTCCAGTACGACAATATTACCGCCTTTGTCTGATTGTTTTATGACAAGGTCGGTATTATCTGATAAGTCCCGTAGTGCTTTTTGTTCTTCTCGTGATAGATTGCCCGTAGATTTTTTTGGTTTAATCTTTTTTATTTCATTAGTGGTGAAATTGACAAAAGCTTGCACATTAGGATTGGTATTTAGTGCCGGAAAGAAATCTGATTTCTTTTTATTTTTATCGGTGGCTATCGATGTCGAGGGATCTCTATTTTGTGTGTCCTCACCCACTAGAAGGACTTCTAAATTCACTTGATCAATAAGGTCAGGGGGATCGTTTTCATCGAGGAGGCTCACTAGAGTATTTACTGCCTCTTCTTCTTTTTTATCTAGCTGGGTGTTTGGCTCTGAACTTTTTTTACTGTACATTTGTTTTAAAATTAATTTTCTGGCAAAAAGTTGAAGGTCCTTGATGACCTCGAAATTATCTATATCTTCATTTGGACAGAAACTTAATCCTCGCATCAAAACGCGCCTCTCTATATCATTCAAAGGGTAACTCGACAAGTTTACAACATTTAAATTAGAGCTCATATCTTTTTTATCTTTTTTATCATCGACAACTTGTGTTAGCTGGGTGGCAGAGGGTCCACAAGAGAGCGGGAAAAACCCGGAAAGGAAGTAGACATAGATTCAGACGTGTTGCCTTCATGAATGGAAGGCGTGTTGGAATTGTGAGAAATAGGGGTGTCACTTCGAGACGGAGGTGGAAGAGATAGTGAGGAGGAGGCCAAACCACCCGTAGTATTACCTGTCACCAGTGAAGTTTTTGAAGATGGAGGTGCATGTGTTGCTTTTTCAGTGATTCGTTTTTTATATTGGTTTTCGTGTGAGCCCTCTTCCTGAGAGCTGCGTTTCTTTTTGTTTCCATGCTTTATGCGTGTGGGAAGATCAGACCTGTTATAGAGAGAAGAAGTTGAAGATGCATCAGATAGAGAAGAGTAGTCTTCCTGTTTTTGGGGACCTCTATTTCTTTGAAATTGTTTTTTGATTGGATTTCTTATTGTGTTCCATGTATATGCTCTTTCATCATTAAAGGCCTTTATATCTCTATGTAATTTTTTGTCTTTTTTGATAATAATATCTTTATTGTATTTATCTAGATGTTCATCAAGTTCTTTTTCAAGTCTTGAAAATGCAGGGTGGGTCTTTAGTTTTGAGAGTTGTTCATATACGGTCTCTAATTCCTTCTCAATCTCTTTCATTTTCTTTTTATATTGGACTGTCAGAAGTGCCATCATATCCTGAGAGCATCTTAATAGGATTGTTTCCCATTCTTTTTTGAAAGAAGAGTCTGGGTTTTCCAGGGTGGGGAAAATCTGTACTCTTAGTCCAAATGGTGCTACATTATTGAGATTATATTGCTCAAATGAATGTGTATGCCAATAATATGATGACTTTCTCTCCAATAGCTTTCTAAGATTGAAAAATATTGTGTTAATTTCTGAATCTTTTTTCTCTTTGTTTGAGAAATCAAGGTAAGCCTGGGAGACAAAGGTCTCCCAGCCCTTACCTCTGTATCTCATCATTGTTCCAAATATATACTTCTTTGTATGTTGTAGATTAATTACTTATTTGCGCCAACAACCACAATGAAAAAGGAAAAGGGGGGTTTGGGTGTCTTCCACCCGGTTATATAGATAACAAGAGGGGTTGTGGGAGTTGGATAGGTTTGAAAAAGTGCTGGGTCGTTTTAAACCCTCATCCCTTTAGCTAGTATAAAGCATAAATATGGATAATATCCCCCAGATTGGGACTATGACGGGTAACGACACAGGTGGGTATAACCAAAGAAAAAGGTTTATTTGTTATAAACACAATAAAAAATATATATGTACATTAATTGGCAAAAGGGCCAAAAATATTACACAATTGCACAATTTTGAAAGACAACGTTAAAAATTGAGCGACTCTTTATATTGGTAGATCCAAAGATTATTTCGACATGGAGGAACCTGTAATGTGGTCTTGAAGACCCTACGCGTTTCAATTATACTCTTCTTCAGGGGTATTTTTAGACCTTGGTTCCAATTGATTGTTTTATAACTATTTTACATTGTTCTACAAAGATAGAAACAAAATTGTTAATTTTATATCATAGTACAACTTCTAGTTATGTATCATTTGTTTTTAGTTGTATATTATTCACCATATCTCATCATATACATACCATGTCTTTTTTTGGTCATTCGATCTGTAAAGAGTCGTATTTAAAAACTTGATCGTTTTAGCCTTCCCCAGAATCACATGCCGGGAGATGTATACGTGGGTTTGTACTGAGAATTCAAACCATTCCTACTCAATCCAACAAAGGGAAGAGAGAGATGGGTGAGTCAGTACTGGATAGGAAGCCGAGATAGGGACAGAGACGTGGGACGGAAGCACTGAGTCACTACAAGGGGTCCCTACCCAAAAAAGAACACCAGCTTATTCAGTCCGCCATTCTAAAAAATTAAGTTAGAAAATATAAATGTTGTATTCTTATTTGTTGGTAACATACTTTCTTAGTTAGAAAATAACAGTATAAAGAGATGTATCTCTTAACCTATTTAAAATTTAAATCAGGTTTGTAGGATTTTAGGTTTACATATTCCTAGATCTTGAGTAATCATTTAAGTATTATAATAGAAATGTGGGTTAAAAAATAAAACCAGATAGATATCATCTTGCAGGATATAAATTGTTCCCTTTGCAAAATACATTCGTGCTCTCAAAGGGATGCCTACCTTATACAGGTATGTTGTCAAGAAAGGAAGGAGGCTTTGGAGGGTACGACAGGTCAAATAATCACACTTGCCAGGTATTTTCAATGGCCATATAATTTCCAAAGAGACAGAGGAGACATCTATTTCAAATGTAAAGTTATGTGTCAGTAGGTAAGTATGTATTTATTCATACAACAAATTTGGTGTATGATTATAGTCTGTACTTCTAAAAAAGAAAGTCAGACCAGAAAATGCATCTGTCTATAAGTATCTTCAGAAGTTTTTATATTTCAAAGATTACCTCCTGGGAAATATCAGGCCGATTGCAGAGTGTGTGTCCCTCTCCTCCTGTGAGTGAAGAAATGCCTAAATGGTTGTGGGAGGAATGGCTTTTTATGTCTGAATTTGTGAGACTGGATTGACTGATCTAAAACAGGTGTATATGGTGGGAGGGCCCCCTGAGGGGGCGGTGCGGAGGGGGGTCCCACGGGATGCCAGCCAATCGGGGCCAGCCGTCATGATACGTCAGGATGGAATCTGACCGTCACCACGGCAACCCCGCCGTCAACAAACCCGGGATCGCGATCCGCATCGCTCCCCCACCGACGCACGAGAGGGGGAAACAGGGCGGTCAGTTTTGACCATCCTGACCCGCAAAGCCATCCATCTCTAAGGCATGGATTGCCAGAGATCGGATGGCTTACGTGCGCCGGGCAGCGACTATGCGGACCGCCCACTTTGGAACCGTCCCATCTCCGCTTCCTCCAAGGGCGGATGTGATGTCACACGTTGTGTGGCTTACCCGATCTTTCCGCATACAAGTCCCAGAATGCCCCTGGGGAGGCCTACGATCTGTATGACAAATCATGGATTTAAAGAAAGCAAAAGGAGAAAGAGGAAGATGTAAATAACAACATACATTGGACATAATGTATTATCTAAACCATACAATGTATCTAACTATCGTTTTGAAGTTTGTTGGTATTTACATTATTGTTAAATATGTATAACAAAAAGGATGTATTTCCACATCATGCAGGTATATTGACAAGATTTCTTTGTTATTATTATACATTTACATACATTGATGGAGATAATATACATTCATGGATATTAATGCCAATAATATATCACTAAATACAAAAAATTATTCTATAATACAGTATTGCACTTCTGATTTTATTTTGCCTATCGTATCTTGGGTCATGATGTCACGAATGATATCTTTGTTGTCACTTTTCTTTAAATCCATGATTTGTCATACAGATCGTAGGCCTCCCCAGGGGCATTCTGGGACTTGTATGCGGAAAGATCGGGTAAGCCACACAACGTGTGACATCACATCCGCCCTTGGAGGAAGCGGAGATGGGACGGTTCCAAAGTGGGCGGTCCGCATAGTCGCTGCCCGGCGCACGTAAGCCATCCGATCTCTGGCAATCCATGCCTTAGAGATGGATGGCTTTGCGGGTCAGGATGGTCAAAACTGACCGCCCTGTTTCCCCCTCTCGTGCGTCGGTGGGGGAGCGATGCGGATCGCGATCCCGGGTTTGTTGACGGCGGGGTTGCCGTGGTGACGGTCAGATTCCATCCTGACGTATCATGACGGCTGGCCCCGATTGGCTGGCATCCCGTGGGACCCCCCTCCGCACCGCCCCCTCAGGGGGCCCTCCCACCATATACACCTGTTTTAGATCAGTCAATCCAGTCTCACAAATTCAGACATAAAAAGCCATTCCTCCCACAACCATTTAGGCATTTCTTCACTCACAGGAGGAGAGGGACACACACTCTGCAATCGGCCTGATATTTCCCAGGAGGTAATCTTTGAAATATAAAAACTTCTGAAGATACTTATAGACAGATGCATTTTCTGGTCTGACTTTCTTTTTTAGAAGTACAGACTATAATCATACACCAAATTTGTTGTATGAATAAATACATACTTACCTACTGACACATAACTTTACATTTGAAATAGATGTCTCCTCTGTCTCTTTGGAAATTATATGGCCATTGAAAATACCTGGCAAGTGTGATTATTTGACCTGTCGTACCCTCCAAAGCCTCCTTCCTTTCTTGACAACATACCTGTATAAGGTAGGCATCCCTTTGAGAGCACGAATGTATTTTGCAAAGGGAACAATTTATATCCTGCAAGATGATATCTATCTGGTTTTATTTTTTAACCCACATTTCTATTATAATACTTAAATGATTACTCAAGATCTAGGAATATGTAAACCTAAAATCCTACAAACCTGATTTAAATTTTAAATAGGTTAAGAGATACATCTCTTTATACTGTTATTTTCTAACTAAGAAAGTATGTTACCAACAAATAAGAATACAACATTTATATTTTCTAACTTAATTTTTTAGAATGGCGGACTGAATAAGCTGGTGTTCTTTTTTGGGTAGGGACCCCTTGTAGTGACTCAGTGCTTCCGTCCCACGTCTCTGTCCCTATCTCGGCTTCCTATCCAGTACTGACTCACCCATCTCTCTCTTCCCTTTGTTGGATTGAGTAGGAATGGTTTGAATTCTCAGTACAAACCCACGTATACATCTCCCGGCATGTGATTCTGGGGAAGGCTAAAACGATCAAGTTTTTAAATACGACTCTTTACAGATCGAATGACCAAAAAAAGACATGGTATGTATATGATGAGATATGGTGAATAATATACAACTAAAAACAAATGATACATAACTAGAAGTTGTACTATGATATAAAATTAACAATTTTGTTTCTATCTTTGTAGAACAATGTAAAATAGTTATAAAACAATCAATTGGAACCAAGGTCTAAAAATACCCCTGAAGAAGAGTATAATTGAAACGCGTAGGGTCTTCAAGACCACATTACAGGTTCCTCCATGTCGAAATAATCTTTGGATCTACCAATATAAAGAGTCGCTCAATTTTTAACGTTGTCTTTCAAAATTGTGCAATTGTGTAATATTTTTGGCCCTTTTGCCAATTAATGTACATATATATTTTTTATTGTGTTTATAACAAATAAACCTTTTTCTTTGGTTATACCCACCTGTGTCGTTACCCGTCATAGTCCCAATCTGGGGGATATTATCCATATTTATGCTAACGACATCTGATAAGGAGTGGTGGTGTTTTTGAGTGCTTTTCTGGTGGTGGTTTACTCTGGATTCGCCTCTGTAAAAGTGAAGATACATCTACGTGGACTGCTTCCCCATTTTCACGATATATGTTATTGGGTTTAGCGCTACATTTAGTGTCCTATGTCTTTCAAATCTGCAAATTTCCAGGTTTTGTGTGGCTGCTTTACCCCTGTGATTCGTGATCAATTATATGGTCACCTATATATATTTTTTACTTCCTATAGCGCGGCAATATTGTGTTTTAGGTCCCATTCTATATTGAGGTCCTGTTCCCATTTAAGCATGTAGGCCGGTTTAGTTTGAGCGTCAGTCAGTGAAGCATAAATTAGGGAAATACCCCCCTTAACATCAGTAATTTGGGCACACCATTGTTCATAAAGCGACACCCGCAGGGGCTCAGGAGAACGGAGCCTGAGGGAGTGAATATAGTGCGAAATTTGAGTCAGACGGAACTTCTCCGCAGATGGCATCTTCAGCTTAGAAGTACAATGTGAGAATGTTATGGGACCCGAGCTATCAACAAAGTGTCCGATCCTATACATGCCCTTGTCAATCCACCACTTAAAAGTCCCTATGTTTTCCCCTGGAGGGAAGGCCGGATTGTGAAATAGATGAGTGAGCGGAGCCCAATGTGAGGTCACTTTGTGCGTCTTGTGAATGCGATCACAAATGGAGAATGAATGTGAAAGGGTTGGAGACAATATTAGAGGACGGGTAGGGGCAGGACTCCAAACCAAATAATCAATAGTGTGTCTGGGGACAGCCTGACGTTCCATATGGTACCAGTCGGGTTTCCCCCCCCTGGAATATATAACAGAAAACTGTGTCAGCCTTGCTGCTAGATAGTAGTTCCAGAGGTCAGGGACACCCAAGCCCCCCTGTTTCCGGGAGCGTAGAAGCGTATGTTTATTGATTCTATGTCCCTTCTGTCCCCAGATAAATTTAAAGATGTGGCCTTGTAAACTCTGAACATGGGATTTACGCACAGGGATCGGGAGAGACCGAAATAAGTAGAGAATCCGGGGCAAAAGAGTCAT
This sequence comes from Pelophylax lessonae, assembly GCF_965119305.1. Classification (NCBI taxonomy): domain Eukaryota; kingdom Metazoa; phylum Chordata; class Amphibia; order Anura; family Ranidae; genus Pelophylax; species Pelophylax lessonae. The sequence continues at coordinate 262,504,192 of NC_138772.1, read as the reverse complement.
TTTAATTGCGTTGACTTTCCCTATCCAGGAGATGTGATAGCGCGACCATTCAGAGAGTTCCCGCTTCAGTCGTCGGAACATGGGCGGGTAATTGGATGGGTAGAGTTTATCTATAGTGGGGGTCAACGACACCCCTAGGTAGGGGATGGAATCCGAGTGCCAAGAGAAAGAGAAATGGTCTTTCAACCGTTCCACAAGAGAAGAGGGGAGGTTGACATTAAGGGCCAGAGATTTGGACATATTGACTCGTAATCCAGACGCTGCCTCGAAGGCGTTAAGGAGGGAGACGATATTGGGGAGAGAGATCAAAGGGGAGGTGACAAAAAGCATAATGTCATCTGCGAACAGCGCACATTTGTGGGTCGTCGGTCCACACTGTATACCATGAATATCAGGATGGAGGCGGATGGCTGTTGCTAAGGATTCGAGAGCCACCGCAAAAAGGAGCGGAGAGAGGGGGCATCCCTGTCTCGTGCCTCTCCGGATGGGTATGTGCGCCGAGTAGTAACCCTGCATCCGGACCTGAGCTACCGGATGCGAGTAAAGGGCCCGAATAGTGGTGAGGAAAGAGGGGCCAAAGCCCCAACATTCAAGAGTGCGGAAGAGGAACGGCCAAGAGAGGGAATCAAAGGCCTTTTGGAGATCAAGGGACAGGAGAAAACCATGTTGGGGAGGGCCACCATCCCACCCAGAGTTCAACAAAGAGATGACGTCAATCACCCTCCTTACCTGGTCAGGTCCCTGCCTACCCGGAATGAACCCCACCTGATCCTTATGAATGTATTTGGTAATAAAGCTAGATAAACGATTAGCGAAAATTTTTGTCAGGATCTTGAGATCGTTATTAATAAGTGAAATTGGTCTGTAATTGCCCACCTCGGAGGGATCCTTCCCAGGCTTGGGGATAACCGATATGTAAGCTGTATTAGAAGCTTCCTCAAGACTAGCACCTCCCCTGAGGGCATTAAAGAACCTGACCAGATAATGAGATAGGACCGACACGAAAGTCTTGTAATACGAATTTGAAAAACCATCAGGGCCTGGGGCGGAATTGGATCGGAGATTCTTAATGACTGAGCACTTCCTGTACATCAATAGGGGCTTCTAGAAGGGATCTATGTGTAGCCGATAGGCGGGGAAGAGGTACTTTGTTCAAGAACGATTCAGGATCATCCCCCTTGTGGGGGGCAGGGGCCGCATAGAGGTGTGAATAGAAGGAGTGAAAGGAATCCATGATGGAGACGGGATTACTCGAGAGAACGCCAGAGGGAGACTTAATCTTAGGCATGGAGATCGTTTGAAATTTGGGGGAGAGTTTCCGTGCTAATTTCGTGCTCAATTTGTCCCGAGAAGCGTAAGAGCGAGCAGATTGCCACCTCAAGGCCTTCTCCGCCCTGGAAGTCAGGGCTAAGTTCAACGACAGCTTGACAGCATCCAGTTCTGCCAGCGAGGTAGGGTTCGGGGATCTCCTATGGGCTCTACGGAGACGATAGTATTCAGTCTCCAAACGGGCAATGTCGATCAGTCTTTCCTTTTTAATTTTCGCCCCCAGTTGAATGAGGTAGCCCCGGATAACCGCCTTATGAGCCCCCCAAAGGGTGGAGGGAGACACGTCAGGAAGATCGTTGAGCTTGAAGTAGTCTCGGAGTGCAGCCTCTACCTGAGAGCATCTAGCGGGGTCACTCAGGATGGACTCGTTAATTCTCCAAGGCAAAGGGCCTCGGGGAGGCAAGGAGCAGGAGAGCTGAAGCGAAACTATGGAGTGGTCCGACCAAGGAACATCCTAAATTTTAGACTTCTGCGCAGATGGGACATCAGTTGTGGGGACGAAAATGTGATCTATACGCGCAAACGTATGATGGGGTGCCGAGAAATGTGTATAGTCACGGGAAGAGGGGTTAAGTTCCCGCCAGATATCAATCAGACCTAGCGAGTGAAGTGTTCGAGCTACTCGCAGACTCTGCTTGGAGGGACGGCGAAGCCGACCACCAGAGGAGTTAGATTTATCTGGTGAGCAATCAAGAGCTAAATTGGAATCCCCCCTTATGAGAACTCGCCCCTCGAAGTGAGGAGAGAGTATGAGGAACATGTCCGAGAAGAATTTTGCCTGACCCCGATTGGGAGCATAATAGGATACAAACGTGTATAACTCCCCTTGTATGTGGCCTTTGACTAAGATGAAGTGACCGTGGGGGTCCCGAACCGTTTGTAGATGGGAGAAGGGAAGGGATTTAGCGAAAAATATGGCCACCCCTCTCTGCTTGGAGGGGGCGTTGGCAAGATAAAACAAGGGGTATTTGTGGTGGACATATGAGGGTTGGTAAGAATCTGGAAAGTGAGTCTCCTGAAGCAGGAGAACCCCTAGTCCCTGGGAATGATAATGTTGGAATGCCTTCCTATGTTTAACCGGGGAATTTAAGCCCTGGGTGTTGTGTGATGCCACCTGCAAAGAAGATACCGTACTCACGTTAGACGTCATGGTGTGCCATCATAGAGTGCGCTGGGGTGAGCTCAGTAGTGGATTCCCAATGGATCCCATGGGAGAGGTCAGGATCTGCAACGCGAGGGAAAAAGGGACATAAATAGACCAGTCGGACCGCAGGAACCTCCTGAAAAGAGCAAGAACCCCGTGAAGGGAGAAAAAGAAAAAGAAGAGGACAGTAAATGGATAAAAAGGGCTCAAGAGCAAGCCCTTGCGCATGGATGAGGTGACCGCAGGCAAAGTCCACAGCCCCCCATCAAACGTACGGATGCGCCCTGATCCAGTCAGGACACATTCCTGTGGAAAGCAAGAGGTAAACAACTTACGTCCGACAGGAGGAGGCGCAATGAAACCTCCCCGGCCAAAGAGCCCCAACCCAGCACCCCCATAAAACATTAATACAAAATAACATCAAAGCACTACGATCCCTCTAGTTACAGAGCGGGATCAACTACCCAGCATATACTGTGAGGAGCATGGGAGTAGATGAAATGAGAGGGGAAAAAGGTCTGGGGAGAGGAAGGGAAGGGAGATAAGGGAATCAGGAGGGGGGAAGGGATAGATAGACGGTGGGGAGGGAGGGAGGACGTGGAGGGGTAAGACAAAGAGGAAGTATGAGGGAGGGGAAGGGGACCAGGAACAAATTAGCCCAAAAACATTCAAAGGAGAAGAAGAAAAAAAATAAATAAATAAATAAATAAATCAATAATAATAAATAAAAAAATAGAAAAGTAATAGAAAAAATAAAAATTGCAACCAGTTCAGTCGTAAAAAGTCAATACCAGAAATGGCCTAAAGTATGGGAGAGCCAGTTCGCTGAGGAAAAAAAAAAAAACAGTGAACAGTCCAAACACGGGCCAAAAAAGGGGGTTCAAAAAGTGAAGGCAGGGATCAACGGGGACCCCAAATCAGGCTAAGTAGAGTAAACTCTAACAGCCTAGAGGAAGTGTTGAAGGGGAATCCACGCGGTCATCAGGGTGGCTTGACATCACGGTGGCGCTTCGTATGTTGTGCGTTCCATACCGAGGACACAGGGCTGATCGGTGGAGGCCGCTTGGCAGATTCTCTCCTGTTGGTAGATGAAGTGGGGACTGGGTCCCTGGTGAGAATTCCCATCTGTAGAAGCAGGTGTTCGCCTTCCTGGAAGTTGGCAAAGCTGTAAGTCTTGTTTTGAAATAGAAAATTCAGGCGGAAGGGGAAGGACCACCAATATTTCAGCGCCCTAGCAGATAACGCCAATGTAAGCGGCTTAAAGGATCTACGGCGTTGAATGGTGAAGGGGGAGAGGTCAGCAAACAGTTGAATCTTGTGGCCTTGGATGCTCAAATCCTCCCTACCCCTGCTCTTTCTCATGAGCTCCTCCTTAACCCCGTAAAAGTGTGTTTTGACGATAACGTCTCTGGGCAGGCCATCTTTGCGGGGCAATTGCAGGGCCCTATGAGCTCGGTCAAGTTCCAGGCGATGTTCAGAAATGTCCGGTATAAGGTCCTTAATAAAAGCTTTAATAGTGACGGGGATATCTGTGATGGTTTCAGGGATCCCCCGACTCTGAAATTCAAGCGTCTGCTCCGGTTTTCCAGATCATCCAGTTTACTGAGCGCAGTGTCCAACTGATCCTGCATAGTCTGGATGCAAGCTGTATTCTGATTGGCCCGTGCTACTGTGTGGTCCAAGGTGCTCTCAATCGCTTCTATCCTGGTACCAAGATTTTGGAGTTCTGCTTTAATGGAGCCAGTGATTTGTGCGGCATTGTGAGCCAGACCAGAGGCTAGCATTTCCGAGAATCGTGCCATAAGCACTGACAGGTCCGGGCAGTGACCAGGCAAATTGAGGCCTAGCTGAAGAGGCAAAGCAGGGGCCTCAGGTGATAGTAGCCCTGGATTCCCTGGGGCCTGCTCCATGGTCCTGCTTAGCAGGGATTCCGTGGACGCTGGAGAGGCTAGTGGTGGCTGATGGAGGTATGCGGGGGTGGAAGGTGATTGCCAGGGGTCTGGAGAGGGAGATTGGGAGTCCATGTGGTATGCTGCAGCTTCACCTACCTCCGGCGGGCCGCGGTTCCCTGAGGTGATGGAAGGCGCGGTCGCCATTTTGAGTGTGTCCCGCTCCGGGGAAAGAAAGAGTAGGCGGCGGGAGACTTCGCGGCGGCGGTCCGCCGACATCCACCGGAGGTCCGCGGGAGGAAGGGGCAGCCGAGTGTGCCGATCGTAGGGTGCAGTGCGCAGGAATGCCGGTGTCGGGGGCTCTCCGATGGCCGAGGAGGCGCGGAGCTCCGGGCTAAGGCGCCATCACGGAGCTGCCGCGCATGCGCACTCGCGATGCCCTCTTAAGGGTACTTTCTACCAAAGGAAAGAAAGAATTATATCATCCTTCAGACAAGCAGACAACATATTTGAGCGATACTCCACATTGCAAGTGCTCCCTTATCTATCACAACATGCCCTCCAATGCTGCAGGAATCTCTCATGGTCACAAAAACCTTAAGGAACCACAAAGTCCCCCATAGATGGAAGTATCTGGCATCCCTCTCCAGTACCCTTAATGGGGTCACCACCTTGGTGACGGCAAGGTAGGAAAGCCTGAGAGCCCTACAACAATGAGGCATACTAATGGAATCTTCTACTGCTAATCTCTGAACTCCAAGACCAGAAGCACCCATCTATAAATGGTAAGTTGTATCCTACAAGTGTTCATACAAGAAATTCACTAACGGAGGCTCCTGAATTCCAAGTTTTTTCTAATACTACCTTTCTAGGCCCCAAGTAACGGGAAGGGTGATGTACATACTCCTATGAATAGTATAAAACTCCACGCTAATGGTCTATTTGGAAAAAAAGGAGGATGTATATAAATATATAAAAGTATATAAAAGTAATTAGGCTGCAGCCTCCCTAAAATATAGTCCGAAGGCTATATATTAAGAAACGTCTTCAGCAGCCAAAGACGCACTGCTACGAAACGCGTACAGCGTGTCGCATCACTCCCGGATGTTTGAGATCGAGGCTCGGACCACATCCGCGGTGCACCTTTATACCCCAGTGTGTGGTTTTAGTTGGGGTACTCTGATATGCACAGAGCACTTTAATTTGTCTATAGTCTTTATATTGTATGATGTAGATTTTTATACAGTTTATGTTTTGATCAATATTTTGTACAGCCACTTATGCACACATCCTTTAAATATTTGTATTTACCCGTACTTTCTGTACCACCGTTATCATAAATTTTTTATGTTCACACATATATGCACATATCACTTTTATACGCCAATTAGGTATATTTTGTACACTAGAATTTTTTGTCATTTTTTTTCACATTTCTAATATGAATATATATATACAGCTGTATTTTTAGTGCTCTTTTTCCAGATTCTCAGATTCTAGACTTCCTAGTGCAGTATACACAATTCTTAATTGTTTCTTTCACAAGCACTTTATCAACACCCTATAACATCTTTTTAATATTAGGTAGCGCCATCACCCTACCTTTCCTCTCCTTTACATACTCCTATGGTCCCCCCAGGCTTTCTCTCAGTTCCATCTGCTCACGGGCCCACCATCAGGTCCATTTTTTTATATTTTGTTTGTTGTTAACAGTTATTTAGTTGTTTGTTTCTTCCTACTTCTGGTTCACCAGTACAATTGCATCTTCTGCAAGTCACCAAGCTGAATATTCACTGAACTGCATTCCACTGTATTACCACTTCGCTTAGAAACCTAAATCACCCCACATCTCCAGGACTTACAGCAACACAATCAAATATTTTCCTAAACTATAATGTCGCTTAAATGCATTTCCATTAATGCAAATGGACTGAACCATCCTGCAAACAGATTCACACTATGGAAAGAGGCGTCCAAGGCCAAAGCCAACATGGTAAGTGTTCAGGAGACACATTTTCAAGTCACAACGGTCCCTAAATGTTTCCACAGAGACTACCCCCATGTCTTTTTAGAATGTGTATCAGAAAAAAAAGAATGGAGTCCTATTGGCCATTAGGAACACTGCTGCTTTTCAAAGTGAGGAATGATACCTTATTCTTACTTGTGATAATAATGAAAAAACATACACCCTTATAGGCATTTACTCACCTAACTCTCACCAAATCCGCTTTGTGCGCAGAGTTTTTAAACCTATAACATCTGTTAAATATGGGCATCTCCTAATGTGTGGGGACTTTAAACTCATGGTTTACCCTCACTTAGATTTAAATTCTCCTGCTAAGGGTTGCTGCCAAACACTGAGATCCTTGCTCCATGTGGAGGAGGTCTACGATGTCTGGAGATGCCAACATGTGAATGAATGAGACTACACTTTCTTCTCCTCCAAATATCGTACCTACTCCCACATCAAGCTTTTTTTCTGATAAATGGCTGCTTCAAAGGATATCCTCCTCCTCTGTTAATGAAATAACATGGTCTTACCATGCTGCGGTTTCAGTGACAATTGAGGAGCAGGCACCTCAAACCGGACACCCGTTTGGCTCTGCAATGTAAAAATCCTGCAAGACCCCACAACCGCTGCAGATATATCTCAGCATCTCTGGGAATTTTTTCAAATCAATGGCAAGTCAGTCATGGATCCATGTGTTTTATGGAATGCTCACAAGGCCTTCATGAGGGGTATATGTATCCAGCAGGGATCCAGAGCCAAAAAACAATAAAATATTAAGCTATCTAACCTCCTTTCCGAAATCCATGCTTTAGCAATCCAAAATAAAGTGAATCCCACACAAAATGTCTCCAACTCCGTTTCCCAACTAAGAGGGAAGTTAAAATCCCTACTGGCTGGCCCATATGATAGACACCTTAGAAGGCTTAAACTAAATTCCTATTCGCACACCAATAAGGCAGGGGAATACCTTACTAATAGAATAAAAACCTTACAAGCCAAATCAAGAATCTCCCACCTCATCAACCCTATTCTAAAGCACAAAATAATCAACCCCCAGGAGATAACGGATGAGTTTGAAGACTATTATGGTGCATTTTATAACTCAAAGGAGGATTCAGAAACTCCCCAACCATTCAAATCTAATATACAACAGTTCTTGGCCCGGTTGCATCTTCACTCCAAGCAACTCCAGCTCCTAAATGCCCCGTTCTCATCTTCAGAAGTATCCAAAATTATACAATCTCTCCCAAATGGCAAATCTCCTGGACTGGATGGCTTATCAAATGAGTATTATAAGATATTTAACACACCCTTATCCAATACCTGACCGATGTATTCCCTAAAGCAACACAACTATCATCCTTTACCACGCTGAAAGATTACGTAGTTACCCTTCCCAAACCTGGGAAAGACCTCACCACACCTGCTAATTTTCACCCCAAATCCTTATTGAAATTGTTATACCAATTCTGATCAAGAGAGTTCAGCTGGGGTTTGCTACTGGCAGACAAACCTTAGATGCAGCCGGGAGAATTTGCAATGTCATTCAATACACTGAAAAAGCTTGAATGCCTTCTCTGCTGTTGTCAATTGACACAGAGAAGGCGTTCAAAGGGGTTCACTGACAATACATGTCAATGGTGTTGTCTAAATTTGGTTTTCAAGGTTGTATTATCATCTGACGTATAAAAAGTAGGTTGTATTAAGATATTATTGTCCAATCAAGGTTAGTAATTTATTACAGTAAGCATAGGGTTAAAAGTCTATGTTGCGATGTCTGTGATTTTCATCAGGGAATTTTTCGGGGACTTTTGATTCAGATATAAATTGTTCTGTGGTCAAGATGTCCAGACGGAGTTCCTCTTTATGAGAGATTGGGAATTTTCATTGTTGCAGAATATCTCAGCCATCTGATATATTCTTAGCTTTTTTGCAATGTTGCATAAAACATAAAAGAGACACAGACAGAGAAAAGAGATTAATACTACAAAGCCATTTTGTCTTAAGTAGCCATCTTTGCCACCTCCTTTTCCCCCTCTTGAGAATTTATTGATCACCCTAACTACCTATCCACTCATCAGATCCCTCCAAGGGAGTAGCCCCTTATGCTTGGAACACTGGCCCAGAGGGCAAACCTCAGTGGGGGGTGTCTGAGTCTTGGTAAAGTTCTGAGGCGGAAATTGTTTCTTCATAAATGGGGAGTTGAGGTGACAGATGTCTCATTACAGCATACTCAGCATCATCAATTACTTCTTATTTCCGTTGGAGTTGAAATAGGTTGTCTCCTTGGCCTTGGTAACCTTATCAACCAAACACATAATTATTTTAATCCAACAGGTAACTAGAGATCATAATTATCATAAACATCAATATGAATACCCCCACTTTCTTCATTTTAGGAGATATTTAGGATAAGGCAAATCCTCCAAAGGACTGTGTTCATTAGGATGGGCGGACACCATTGGAATCAAAGAGGCTATAGTACACGTTCCTGTGGCACACTCAAAGTCAACTATGGGCCTTATTTGCCACAGACATAATAGATTCCTAACTCCAAATGAGACCACCCTGGGGCGAAAATGGGTATTAATAACTTTTTTGCATAATACCCCAGTTGCTGTCTGAACAACAGAAACCTGAGGGCTTCTCCTAGGTGAGAATGTCCATATTGTCATTTAATATGGCTTATATTTTATGTTTAACAGTCTCACTTCTGTAATGTATCTGTATCAGTGCTTGTGAACAGTCCACCCTCCCTACATCAATTTTATTTCCATAGAAAACTATACACACCGTAGGATTCTTGATTATACCTGCAACTTTCAGGGGGAATAACATGTCCTTTTCGTGCACTGGTAATGTTTCAATAGGATTTTGAAAACTCTGTCTGATTTAGATCCTCTAATGCAAGTGGGTTTACTAGCACAGGTATAGTCTGGGACTCTGGGTGTAATTGAACATATCTAGCACCCTGAGTATCCTGACTTCCTGGCTACCTGGTATTTAAACTTTAACAGCGCATTAGGCCTTGGGTTCTCTGTCCCTTTATCATCCTGCCCCCTTATTGTACCCAATATTTCCATACATATCAAAAATTGGAAGAAAATCATTGTACCACCTTTTTGCAATGACTGGCGTGAATCCATGTATCTCTCCCTTCTACCTTGAGGGGTGTTGGTGTAACCAATTGCACTCTTAGTAGCCTGTCAAACCGAGAGTCATGACTCCTTCTGACGTGTCTCCTGATTACTACCCAATCACCAAGCCTTACCTAATGACTTTTAGTATCCTCATTTGGATCTGGTAGGGATGAAAACACACCGTTATACATTTTTTTCAATTGCTTTTGAAGCGCTGCAAAACATCTAGTGAGATCTGAGTGCGTAGCTTGCCATTGCTATGGTAAATAGAGACTTGCATCAGGAGAGCACCCAAAGAGTACCTACACCTCTCTTGGGAGTGTTCCTGACAAAGGAAAAAACGTAAAACAATAGGTGGGTACTCTACCTGTTTCTGCTATTATTTTACTCAACTTGTTTTTTTTTTTAAAATCATTTTACCTTTCTACCTTCCTGCTACTCTGTGGGTGATATGGAGTGTGAAAGGCTTTCTCAATATTTAGTGCGGTTAGGACCTCTTGTAGAACCCTTCCTGTAAAGTGAGTACCCCTAGAAACTGGCCAGGCCTCAGGCCATCCTGAAAAATTTGCAAAATAAAGGGTGCGCTGATAAACTTCGTAAAGCCGCTACCAAGAAAATGTGCTTAGGTGTATGTGAAAAATAATTGGTGCGCTAAACTTGAAATTTGTCCTAAATCAATAAACATATTGTAACGCTGAGCGCTCCGATCCCTGCTCCTGGACCGGAGCGCTCGCAGCGTTCGTCCCAGATCCACTCACCTGTGCCCGCTTCGGCTCTCTCCTCTGCTCCCCGCTCACGTGGTTCCCGGCGTGCGCGTCCCTGCACCATAGGGCGCGCGCGCGCCGGCTGTTTGAAATATAAAGGGCCAGTGCACCAGTAATTGGTGCCTGGTCCAAACCTCCCTTCCTGTTTCCTGTTTCCTGTTCTCTGTTTCCTGTTCTCTGTTTCCTGTTTCCTGTTTCCTGTTCTCTGTTTTCTGTTTCCTGTTTCCTGTTTCATATATAAGTGACCTGCCCCTTCTTGCCCTTGCCGGATCTTTGTTGCCTTGTTGCCTTAGTGAAAGCGTTACCTGTGTTATCCTTTGCCTGTTGCCGAACCCTTTGCTAACGACTACCGCCTCTGAACCTGTGCTGCCTGCCCTGACCTTTGCTACGTCTGACTACGCCTCTGCCTGTCCCTCTTGTACTACGCCTATATCAGCAGTCGGTGAGGTTGAGCCGCTACCAGAGGACACGACCTGGTAGTTACCGCCGCAGCAAGCCCATCCCGCCTTGCGGCGGGCTCTGGTGAAAACCAGTAACTACTTAGAACCGATCCTCTGGTACGGTCCACGCCAATCCCTCACTGACACAGCGGATCCACTCCCTGCACCGCTCCTGCTACCAGTCCGGACCCTGACACATATACCACTTGCCACAATGGTGCAAATTGTGATTAAAACATATGTGAAAAAAGTCCATCCATATGTAATTGACAACGTGCAAAAATAATTTGCTAAAATTCTGTGACTTTGGTGATGATGTACAATGATGTGACTCAATTCAATAAATGTGACATCCACGTGAGACCCACCACCAACAGGTTAATCTTCTTACCAGATAAGTCTATATATATAGCGTGAGTATTCACATGAAACAATGCCAACTTATATTCCCATGCACCTTCACCCGGAGTGTGAGCACACTAAAAGCCGCTTACCAGATGTCAGATGAATAAAGCATTGGGAATAGAGCTCTCCTCACTCCAGAATATAGCCTATAGCTGATTAACGATCATAGGATTCATGGATGGATGGTGTTCTATCTCCTTTTTACTCCGCAGTTTGCATATGTAAAAAGATTCAAATGGACCAGCAATAGTGCATTACTCCCAGTTTATTAGATAAAAGTAGGCAGTTACACTTACATGTATCCACCAGTTTGCGGGCATGTATCAAATAGAGCCTTTAGAGATCCCGCGTCTGGCTGCAGCACGGACGAGCGGGATGACGCGAGTGACGGCGCGACACGCCTCCTCACTGACGCGTTTCCTCTGACGAGAGTTCCACCGAGATAGGAGGGACGTGCGCGCCGTCACACTCGTCTATAAATACCTCCTAAATTGGATGAATACTTCCGATGTCCGCAGAGAACTACAGGAAGTGTCTGAACCGATATAAAACTGGTGGGATTTATTTAAAACAATTTAAACCTTTATTAATTAATAACCATAAATAATGTTAAAAACCAATATATAGATTACCATCTCATATTCATAAAATTGGTGTATTATGTGTTCTTAGAGGTCGGGACACCGGAAATAACATTCCTTTACATTTCCCTATAGAGACATTCAATGAATCTCACATCGGTATGTTAAAAACCTTAACCAATACAATAATTTTCATAAATTAATAAAATCCCACCAGTTTTTATATCGGTTCAGACACTTCCTGTACTTCCTGTATTCATCCAATTTAGGAGGTATTTATAGACGAGTGTGACGGCGCGCACGTCCCTCCTATCTCGGTGGAAGTCTCGTCAGAGGAGGCGTGTCGTGCTGTCACTCGCGTCATCCCGCTCGTCCGTGCTGCAGCCGGACGCGGGATCTCTAAATGCTCTATTTGATACATGCCCGCGAACTGGTGGATACATGTAAGTGTAACTGCCTACTTTTATCTAATAAACTGGGGGTAATGCACTATTGTTGGTCCATTTGAATCTTTTTACATATGCAAACTGTGGAGTAAAAAGGAGATAGAACACCATCCATCCATGAATCCTATGATCATTAATCAGCTATAGGCTATATTCTGGAGTGAGGAGAGCTCTATTCCCAATGCTTTATTCATCTGACATCTGGTAAGCGGCTTTTAGTGTGCTCACACACCGGGTGAAGGTGCATGGGAATATAAGTTGGCATTGTTTCATGTGAATACTCACGCTATATATATATAGACTTATCTGGTAAGAAGATTAACCTGTTGGTGGTGGGGATCGTCTCACGTGGATGTCACATTTATTGAATTGAGTCACATCATTGTACATCATCACCAAAGTCACAGAATTTTAACAAATTATTTTTGCACGTTGTCAATTACATATGGATGGACTTTAATCTTTGGATTTTTTTCACATATATTGTTTAATCGCAATTTTCACCATTGTGGCAAGTGGTATATGTTTATTGATTTAGGACAAATTTCAAGTTTAGCGCACCAATTATTTTTCACATCCTGAAAAAATGTCCATAAACCAAAGCATGTGCATAGGGACCAGACTGTGGGAGATCAATGTAATCTATTTGAATTCTCTGAAAAGGATAGTCTGGCTTTGGTGTGTGCTTTTGTGGGGTGCTTACAGTTCTACCAGCCTTGTACCTAGCACAGGTAAGACAAGAAGAAGTATGTTTTGCAGCTACTCCAGGAAAACCTGGTGCTAACCAGTGTTTCATTACCAAGGTGGTCATTAGAGACTTTGAGTTATGACACGGTCCGTGAGCTGCGGCTGCCACCCTCGGGTATAGGGCCTGAGATCAGACAGAAATGCTCCTCAATCCTCCAGCAACCAGTTTCATCCTGTGTTGCACCCTTCTTCCGCCACTTCTCACGTTCCTGTGAGGGGGCTTTTTCTGCAATGATATCAAGATTGCCATACTTACCGGAGTTGGTTGCTTTCCTGCAAATATCAGTACCCGTATAGGGACTTGTTCCAGTGCAGCCTCTTTCGCTGTCCTGTCAGCCCTTGCATTTCCTGCAGCTTATTCTGTTTCTTCTCTTGCATGTGCCTTTGTTTTTAAAATAAATGGCCGTCTTGGTGGGACACTGGAAGACTAAGAACAGTCTCTTTTATATCTGCATGCTTTATTGGCTTACCAGCTGAGATCAAAAAGTTACAAGTTACAAGCTTTCAAAAAAAGGACCAAAATCATGTCAATGTAAATAGTAACCCTTTGTCATTTAGAAAATTCACAGGCCTTTGCCAAAGCCATCAGCTCAGCTGCTTGTGCTGAAAACTTTAGATTTAATGCCTCTGCATTCCTTTTTTCCTTTTATTTATTTATTTATTTTACTGTTACTACTGCATACCCAGTTACAGGCTTACCCTCTTATGTGTAGAAACATGATCCATCTACATAAAGGGTCTCATCAGAGCTTGAGAGAGGAGACTTTTTGGCAGGGCTCAAAGATTTGGTCTCTGCCATCATCAGCTCAAAGCAGTCATGAGGGGTATTAAACAAACACTTTCTTCTTCCCCTCTAGTGCCTGCTCCTGTACTGGAAGTAAACTGGCAGGATTCAACACATTGCACCATTTTATTGTGATATGGTCTCTACTCAATATGTGGGACCATTATAATCAGAGGATGTCCCAAAACTATATAAGTTGTTTGGTTTTATCCAGCAGCTCCTTGCAGGCTGCTACAGCCCGCACACAGCTGGGGATCCTTTTATCACAGGGTCAAGTGGGCAAGAAACATATGCTAGTGGCTTTTACCAACCTCTATGTTCTTGTGTGATAACCCAAGATACATGTCCATTTAACTCATTACAAATTAGAGTAAATGACTTCATATAATTTGGGAGAGAATGGGCTGCAGCAACCTGTAACCCCACCTTCAATTCATTTAGACAAACTATCTCTTCCCGATTTAAAGATATAGACCGTCTGGTTGTCAAAGACGGCAAAACTGGAAGTCATCTACACACTGGATTAATGCCGTCTCTGCTTCAGTGGGAGTAAAGGAGAGCCCTCCCATCTAAATGACTTGAGGCACCGCCCTGGCTTCGACCTGATCATCACTATATGCTCATTCAGTACTCCTACGTCACACTTTTCTACCGCCCACAACTCGTCAGGCACAGGTAATTGGAGTGTACTCTCTTCTACTTGTGAGAAATTTTGATCAGTGTAGTCATCTGCAAACACGATGTTTGTTCTGTCCGTCATAATATTTGATATTAGCTCTTACTACAGTCAGAATGTCATCTCTTAACAAATTTACGGACACGGCCTCTAAAACTGAAACAGAAGCATCACTAACTGTGTTTTTTTTTTTCATCTGTAAAATTTCTTCCCTTTTTTTTCTTTGCTTAATGTCCTGTCTTCACACAATTTGTAGTAGGTCACTTTCTTTTATACACCCATAATGACAGGAATTAACGTACTTTTATCTTTCAAACAAATATCCTCTAAAGACTTTGTCCCAATTTTACAAAAATCTGACCAGAGGTTCCCCTTTGGTTATGGAGTGTGCCCCTAAAATACCACTTAAATACTATAATCAGATAAAAAGTTAATCGAATTTAAAACGTTTGGCTCAGTGCTAATAGGGTTCACGTTAATTGCGGTAACCCTTAATGTCCAAAAATTTATTCTATAACTATTATAGGAACAAAGATATTTACATTTGAACCCCCCTTGGCAAGCAGCCAACTTTCAAACTTTTGCACCAAGATTCCCTTTCTCACGGGCACCACGGGCGGAATATTATTTTTCATTAGCTATAATTTTCCTATCCTATCCTATGCTGTTTATTTATCAGATAGAGAAACAATCTTCTCCCCCCGCATTAAACATCATGCTAGATTTGCAAAAGGTGTCTTTGTCTTGCAAGATGTTATAAAATAAGAAAATGCATACCTGGGTTACCACCGATTCAGCTGACCAGGGGTCAGTGCCAAGGGTCATTAGGACCACTGCCTTAGATTATATGCTCCGGGAGCATGATTTTTGTGTGACACAAACCATTGTGGTTTTTGTAAATGAAACAAGTAGACAATTCCAGTTATAAGAGAAGGCACTTTTGATATATGGCAGATTCCTTGCAGAGTGTATGAAGCAGACTTAGTGGAAGCTGATTTGTTAGCAGCAATTTCATGTGCAAGGGAAAATACAGCAGGCTCTGTGTCTTTTGTATAAAGGAGGAAGTGACCCCCCTTCTCCCTCGGTTTCTTCTCCGTGATACAGAGACAAGGGAATCATTATTTTCCAGCACTGTCTTTACCCTCTTGGGCATGGAGTTCACCAGAGCTTTACAGGTTGCCACTGGAGCCCTCTTCCACTCCTCCATGACGACATCACAGGGCTGGTGGATGTTAGAGACCTTGCACTCCTTGACTTTCCATTTGAGGATGCCCCACAGATGCTCAATAGGGTTTAGGTCTGGAGACATGCTTGGCCAGTCCATCGCCTTTACCCTCAGCTTCTTTAGTAAGGCAGTGGTCATCTTGGAGGTGTATTTGGGGTCGTTATCATGGTGGACTACTCCCCTGCGACCCAGTCTCTGAAGGGAGGGGATCATACTCTGCTTCAGTATGTTACAGTACATGTTGGCATTCATGGTTCCCTCAATGAACTGTAGCTCCCAGTACCGGCAGCACTCATACAGCCCCAGACCACGACTCTCCCACCACCATGCTTGACTATAGGCAAGACACACTTTTCTTTGTACTCCTCACCTGGTTGCCGCCACACACGCTTGACACCATCTGAACCAAATACGTTTATTGTGGCCACATCAGACCACAGGACATGGTTCCAGTAATCCATGTTCTTAGTCTGTTTGTCTTCAGCAAACTGTTTGTGGGCTTTCTTGTGCATCATCTTTAGAAGAGGCTTCCTTCTGAGAGGACAGCCATGCATACCAATCTGATTCAGCGTGCAGCGTATGGTCTGAGCACTGACAGGCTGATCCTCTACCCCTTCAACCTCTGCAGAAAGGCTGGTAGCACTCATAAATCTATTTCCCAAAGACAACCTCTGGATATGACGCATCAGAAAAAAAGATGGGTTCCCCTGTGGGTGGGACTTTTAAGGCACTGATATTCCAGAAAATACGCATAGGTAAAAATAACAAATATCACTTTATTAAATGTAATTATACAAAAAATTGTAAAACATGAAAAATAGCAGCGGGCAAAGTTAGATATACATCACATTACAAAGTGAAGCGTTCACCATGAGACCCCCATAAATGAACACCCGAACTCCTTCTTCAGGGGTGCCTTGGGAGGGTGGTCTGTGAATGATCAATGCAGTTGTATAAATTATACATATTGATAAATTCAATCTTACAAGAAAGAATAATAAGGTCAAAAAATATGCACTTACATGGTTCACTGTAATGGTTAAAAAGAGAATGCCTGCCTGCACGGCTAAAAAACAGGACATGAACGGTGCCAGCGTGGTTTTATGGTGAGCCAGTTAGATTTGATAGAATCGGTTTCAACCAAAAAGAGGAATTTTTTGATTTGTAGAGTTGGAATCCAGTCAAAATTGCTTGCTACCAAACCAATGTATCAGTCTGGGTGGGGACAGCTGAAATCCCAAAAGGAGGCAGTCCTGCTGGGCATAAAGCCAAAATAGAAAAGGTGCGTATTAAACAATATGTCATCTGACCAAGTATAGGGACAAAGACAAAAAACCCCCAAAACAAGAAAAAGGGGGGGGGGAAATCTGCCCAGGGATCACCCACTGATATGGGTGACAAACTCTGTAAGGTGAAGAAGATAATCCTGGAGGCCTCACTGTTCCTCAAAACATACCCAGTAAAGCATTAAATGTAAGAAAAAATATATATATATAGTACAATTGTTTCTCTGTATCAGTATTGCAGCTATCTTGGAAACAGTGGGGCCAACAAGGATACATATCACAGAACAGAGTTGTCCAAAAGGAAAATTGTAAGTGAAAATACCTTTTTGAGTCCAAACTTGGCAAAGTAGATCAAATGGCAGAGTAGATGTTGCTCCACGCTCGGCAAAGGAACATATGAGTCCGACGCCGGGCGTGGAGTATAAATAGGGAGATGTTAATCAGCTGAGAGCAGTCTCAGCTGGACGGCTGTAGCGTCCAGGTGACCGCCAGAAGGATTTCCTGGGTCGCATGGGCCGGACCCACCCCCTACCGGAAGAGATCCGGCGGAAGTGATGAATCAACCTCGCCGCCGGAAATGATCCAGCGGAAGTGACGTCGGCCCGTGCGTCTCACCGATACGGCTCAGACTTCCGCCAACGTTGAGAGCGTCGGGCGGAGTCCGTTGGGCATGCGCATTGTCCAGATGTTTTTTTTTACGAGTAATGGTGGCGATCTGCGATTTTTTTTACGGGACTGCGAAATTGCGGCAGACAGATCGGACCCATGACTGACATTTTTGACACTTTTGGGGGTACCAGTGACATTACCACATTAATCAGTGCTATAAATATGCACTGTTACTGTGAAAATGACACTGGCAGGGAAGGGGTTAATTTTTATTGGTGATCAAGGGGTTAATGTATGCCTGGTGCTTACTGACGTGTGTGGGGGGAGGGGACTATGTGACACAAAGACAGATCGCAGGTTCAGCTAAGCTGAACCCTGCAATCTGACCCTGCCTGTCACTTAGGAGATCCGTCGCTTGTGTTTACACATGCAGGCGGATCTCTACACTCGATTCCCCGACGATCGGGGAAGGGCAGCGGCGATTGCCACCGCTCCTCCCCTGGCCCGACTCCCGCTGTGACTGAAAACAGCGGGAGCGAGCCACCGGCGGTGCACGCGCCCCGCCGAGAGAGGGGAATGTCTGGTGACGTAGGTCTACGTCGCCAGACGTTATCGAGCCACTTTTCCGCAGTAGAGCTCTAGTGAGCAGTGTGAGAGTGGTTAAATTAAGGTGGAGGAGCACCACTAAAGAGCATGTTTTAAGAGGATTATTGAGCACATTTAAGCACATGGTGTGGAAGAAACACAGATATGGACTTTTTTTGATCAAACTATATATGATTATATGAACACTGATTGAATTTGAAATGTATCTTTTATGTTTTATACATGCACGTATATGATTACATATCACAATTATAGTAGCACATTAGAATTAGTTTAAAATGTATATACTGTAGCTGTCATGCTGAATGTTTGTAAATAGCAGATCAGATCATTATAGTCTTTCCATGTTTAGCTTGTGTCACATTCCTGTTTATCTGGAGTCTGATATGTTTATTACATATTGGATGGGCTTGCATCTTCTTGCTGGTTGGAGGCATCCCAAACAGGTTTTCATTCAGGACACAGGGTCATAAGCCTTGAATAAACATAGCGTTTTCATTCTGTCACATTTTTTAATAGTAGCCGTGAACACATAGAATAAGTATTAGCAAAATCCCACTCATATAGTGACCCTACAAGAAAAAATTGAAAATTGTATTGTTTGATATTTTAAATACTTCCTGTATCTATTTACTCACTTCCAAACCCTCAGAAATATTTGGTTTTGAACAACTAAATGTTATTAATTGTAGTCAGGCACAGAAAGAGTTGAGCTGTCCAGGTGTCAAACAAAAATGTGTCTTGTAGAAGTGTTTGTAATTAATGGCAACTATCACATTGTCATTACAGTGAACTATTACTGTGTCATGTTACTGAGTCTTAAGGCAAATTTGCCTTCCACAGTAAAAGTCAAATTCCATAGAGATAAAATCTGAGAAACACCTGGACACCAAAAGACAAAGTGTTATTCATGCTTATTTATTTCCTTTATGTCAGGGTGATGGATGATTTATTTGGTGAGAATATGCAGGGATGAAATATAATCAAATAAACATCAACATACAAACCGACCATTTTAAAATAATTTTATTTACAGTATATACATTATAAAGCCATACATAATTTCAAGTTTTTTAAAAACATGAAAAATCACAAAGTTACAAAACTGGTTGCTCTAGGGGGTTGAGACATTAATAATCATATCTTCAGCTTTGAAAATGTGATACTTCAAAGGAAAGTTATCATTTAGCACCTTCAGATTTTTAAGTTAGGGATAGAGACAGTGGAATAATTGTGTTGTATTTTGCTGATTTGTTTAAACAATTTAGAATTAATATATAATTAGTGTTAAAGGGATAGTTCACCTTTAATTACCATTTTTCCAAAATCCCCCCCTGCATTCCAGCATCCCTAGCATATTACATAATACTACTCCGCTGTTCAAATACAGTAGTTGCTCCCACTCCATACATGTATGCTGAGTGCAGTTCGTCTAAAAAATCGACTTAGTAGCAGACTCCCCTCTGTCCAAATTTTGGAAGTGTGTCCCCAGTGGCTGCTTGATTTCAACACATTTTTTAGCATTATAGAGTTAAGGTCTACCCATGTATAGAGCATAAATGATAAAACTGGTGACCGTTTAAAGGCTACTATTGGTGTTGTTGGCAATTGGGCAGAGTGAAAAAGGTAAACTGATCATCATCTGATTTTTTCTGTTGAAAAAACAAAGGTGAACAGTGAAAACCCTCACTTCTTATTCCTAATTATACCTAATTTCAGGAGAAAAGATGCATGTACAAGAATATAATCATTTATAGTTAGTTTATTTTGTTAAAAAATAACAAGTGCAAGCCACAATGTGTTTGTGGTTAAATGATCAGAATCCCATGTGCAGGGCCATAATTAGAAAATGATGACCACAGTGACAAGTCATATTGACACCTGGAACTCATGTATAACAAACCACCTTTAGGCAGATAGTACCTGCTGGGATGCGCTATAGTGGTGACCCATAAAAAGTCTATGTTCACAGTAAAAAAGGAACACTGCCAACTGAAAATTAGTGTAGAAGATTGGGGAAAGTTTAATGTATAAATACTCTCACCCCCCAATCCCCTGTTCTGGTGAATGTTTCCTTGTTGGGGTACTTGCAAAATTGTAGGTTCACAACATTTTTACCAATTTTTTTGAAGCCAGCACCCAGTGAAATGGTAACAAAGGCCTTATTTCCCCAGCCCCACCGGTATATCTATCAACCCTTACTCAAGTTATCCCGTAAAGGAAACTGATACTAAGAAAGAAGGATGGTCGGCCTTGCTGATGCACCCATCTGAAAATGTTAGTTTCCTGAGTGTCATGTTGACCTAATGGCTTTGTTCTAATGGAAACACCAACCCTTTACAAGTATGCAGGTTAGGATTTGACTCCAGACTTCACTGTGACTTTCCTTGTTTATATACTAGATCTGGGTTGGTTAAACAAAAAGATGGTTAAGCCAGAGTCAGCCTGGTAATTTGCATCTTTGAAAGCAGTTCTACAATATTAGAATTCACATTTATTTTCAATCTTTTTATTAACAGTAGGATTCATATTTTTTTTTTAGTACTTTTTCTTTAATCCTTGCTCAGTTCAACAAAGCTGTAATGTGCTAAAATACAGCTATATGGCTTCACAATAATTTTTTTTTTTTTTAAAAAAAACAGTTAATAAAAAGCTCAGGAGAGACTCTTTGGGTTTGATTTTCTAAAACTGGAGAGATTACAATCTGATGTAGTTCTATATAAAAAACAATCAGCTTCCAGGTTTTTTAGTCAAAGCTTAATTGAACGAGTTGAAGTTAGAAGCTGATTGGCTGCCATGCACAGTTTCACCTGATTTTTGCATTTTCCAGTTTTAGTAAATCAACAGCACATGTGACATGTGTGGACTGACTGACAGAGTATTTATAGAATGCTTTTAAACTCTTTTAAATTCTATTAAAAAGTGGGTGGCTGAACAGAATCAGCTAAAAAGAATGAAGGAACTAACAGCAAATATACAGTTTGAACTCTGACATCATGAGATCCTTTCTATGAATAGCTTTTATTTTGGAACTTGAGCCTCATCTTAAAATGGCGGCATGGAGAGATAGTATTTGGCCATGAAAAAGCTCCCCAGATGTGTGTGGTTTTGTTTCCTTTTTTTCTTCCATTTCTTTTCTGTTTTTTTTCCATTTCTCTTGGGCAGCTTTCTTGCCCATGGGAAACATTATGCTACTTCTGGTTATGGAGTCTCCAAACAAGACCTTTAAGATTAGATAGTAAGTCCAAATTAAAAAAAGAAAAGGTGCATTTATTCACTGTAGTGGAGGAGATACAATTTCACAGAAGCTCAATTCATGTGAGCTGAGCAAAAAGGTGAAGTATTCCTGCCTAACAAGGATTGTGCTAACTAATTTATCATGATCATGAATATGCATAAGGTATAGGTGTGTTATAGGCATAATCTAGGTATAATCTGTCCAATCTGTGTCCATATCTTATTATGGTAAGTAAATAGTTAAAAGGGTGTTAACATCATGTGACTGACACAAAAAGGGAACTGACCACAAATGTCTATTCTTTGATCAAACAGGAAGGTAGGTGGTTGATTTTCATCAGGCGGCGAGTGTCGTCACAGTCTCAGACTTTTGTTTCCTACAGATAACAGAAAGGTGCATATTAGCTCTTAAAAAGGAATGACTGTTAAAAAGCAGAAGTAACAGTATATATTCAAATATAGAGAACACAATCATCAGACCCCCCATATATACAGTATCTCACAAAAGTGAGTACACCCCTCACATTTTTGTAAATATTTTAGTATATCTTTTCATGTGACAACACTGAAGAAATTACACTTTGGTACAATGTAAAGTCGCGGGTGTACAGCTTGTATAACAGTGTAAATTGGCTGTCCTCTCAAAATAACTCAACACACAGCTATTATTTTCTAAACCGCTGGCAACAAAAGTGAGTGCACCCCTAAGTTAAAATGTCTAAATTGGGCCCAAAGTGTCAATATTTTGTGTGGCCAACATAATTTTCTGGCACTGCCTTAACCCTCTTGGGCATGGAGTTCACCAGAGCTTCACAGGTTGCAAATGGAGTCTTTTTCCACTCCTCCATGACAACATCAGGAAGCTGGTGGATGTTAGAGACCTTGCGCTCCTCCACCTTCCATTTGAGGATGCCCCACAGTTGCTCAATAGGGTTTATGTCTGGAGACATGCTTGGCCAGTCCATCACCTTTACCCTCAGCTTCGTTAGCAAGGCAGTGGTCATCTTGGAGGTGTATTTGGGGTCATTATGTTGGAATACTGCCCTGTGCCCCAATCTTTGAAGGGAGGGGATCATGCTCTGCTTCAGTATGTCACAGTACATTTTGGCATTCATGGTTCCCTCATTGAACTGTAGCTCCCCAGTATCCGCAGCACTCATGCAGCCCCAGACCATGACACTCCCACCACCATGCTTGACTGTAGGCAAGACACACTTGTCTTTGTACTCCTCTCCTGGTCGCCGCCACACACACTTGACACCATCTGAACCAAAAAAGTTTATCTTGGTCTCATTAGACCACAGGACATAATTCCAGTAATCCATATCTTTAGTCTGCTTGCCCTCAGCAAACTGTTTGCGGGCTTTCTTGTGCATAATTTTTAGAAGAGGCTTCCTTCTGGGATGACAGCCATACAGACCATTTGATGCAGTGTGTGGCATATAGTCTGAGCACTGACAGGCTGCCCCCCCACCCCTTCAACTTCTGCAGCAAAGCTGGCAGCACTCAAACATCTATTTCCCGAAGACAACATCTGGATATGACGCCGAGCATGTGCACTCAACTTCTTTGGTTGACCATGGCTAAGCCTGTTCTGAGTGAAACCTGTCCTATTAAACCACTGTATGGTCTTGGCCACCATGCTGCAGCTCAGTTTCATGGTCTTGGCGATCTGCTTATAGCCTAGGCCATCTTTATGTAGAGCAACAATTCTTTTTTCCGATTCTCAGAGAGTTCTTTGCCAGGAGGTGCAATGTTGAACTTCCAGTGACCAGTATGAGAGATTGAGAGCGATAATGCCAAATTTAACACACCTGCTCCCCATTCACACCTGAGACCTTGTAACACTATCGAGTCACATGACATCGGGGAGGGAAATTGTCTAATTGAGCCCAATTTGGACATTTTAACTTAGGGGTGTACTCACATGTTGCAAGCGGTTTAGACATTAATGGCTGTGTGTTGAGTTATTTTGAAGAGACAGCAAATTTACACTGTTATACAAGCTGTACACTCACTACTTTACATTGTAGAAAATTGTCATTTCTTCAGTGTTGTCACATAAAAAGATATAATAAAATATTAACAAAAATGTAATTGGTGTGCTCACTTTTGTGAGATACTGTATTTACTCAACTAGCTAGCACATTACAGATGCTTTAGAGGAACAGGTGATAATGCACAGTAATATAGATTAAACTTTTTTATAAGAACTGTTCTGAAGGATTGATATTTTGTTGCTGCATTATTGTATTGATACACAAAATCACGGTGTCAATTGTCATGTGCTTTCTGGGTGTAACCCTTATGAAATATTTAATAAAATGTAATATGTTAAAAAAAAAATGTTGTTCTTTTATAGTTAGGCACTTGGCATAAAAATCTGAGTGTCACTGTCAAAATAGACAGGTGTGAGGGCTGGAGTGGGTGGAGTGATGGCCCCACCATACAACCCCCTCCAGTGTGATGTTTCCTGCCACTTATCCTTACACATTTAACACAATTTTAATTAAAAAAAAAACAACACAACAACATACAAAGACCCATGCTATATAGATATGGATCTTCCCCAGTTCTAAGCAGATGATAAGCTGCGCTCAGTCCACCTCCTACTAAAATCCTGGCTGCATTTAGATATGTTTTCAGGTGAAGGAGGTGGTGTTACAGTGCTGAAGCAACATAATGGGCTGTGGCAAAAGAAGGCAGTGCAAGACAGGTGCAACACAAAGTTTCCTCCCACCTCATACTGACTCTGGGCACTCAGAATACTAGCTGGACCTAAGGAAAACTAATAAAATAATAATAAAATTCTTGCTGAACTGAAAACACTGAGTAGCAAGGCAAGCATAATAGCTAGAATTTTGGTGAATAAATGGGGTGCAGAAGACGGGCCAAATGGTAGGCTATAAACTTGAAGTGTTGAGGACCCATAGCAAAGCAAATAAATTGCTGATGTGCTGCAAAATGGGGACATTAAAGTTTGCCTCACTGATGTTTACAGAGGCCAAAAAGTCTCCCTGAGGAAGGGAGACTATTACAGACCTGTTGGACTCCATACAGAATTTCCAGGACCTAAAGAAGGCATTCAGGGCCTTGAAATCCAGGATGGGGCGTAAGCCTCCTTTTGGTTTTTGCAACTGTCGACCCATGAAGCCTTTCTTAACAGGAACAGGGTCAATGACATTTTGTTCCAGGAGAGCCATAAGGGCTGCATGGGTGTCTGCTAATCTTAGCACTGATACAAGAAATTCAGAGGACATGGAGCAAGGAGGGGGTTAGGAGAGGAACATCTGCTTGAAGTCTGTGAAACCATCTCCCGTACCAAAGTATCTGAGATGCTATCTGTTCAAAGGTTCACAAAGGTTAACAGACATCCCCCACTTGAAAAATGGAGGCACTCCTGCATCATGAAGAGGACTTTTATGGCAGTTTGAAGGATTTGGATTTAGGGGCCCTGGGTTTGCAGTGAAACTTGGCTTCTGGCATAGATTTTGGTGTAGAAGCTACAGCCTAGGTGAAGGGTAAGGAACTTTTCTTTTAGGCTTTTTTGTTGTGGTAGATGATTACTCTTAGCTCCAGTACCATTCTTGATGAGAGTGTCCAAAGCAACTCCAAAGAGAAATTCACCTCTGAAGAGTATGCACAGAAAACGCTTTTATATGCCTGTTCTGCAGACCAACAATTCAACCAAAGAGGTCTCCTCATGTCTCCTCCTGATATAAAGAGGCTCTTCATCTCTGTATCTTCAGCCTGATAAAAGAGCGCGCCTGCCCATAGACGGCATGGGTCGCTCTGTTTCCAGTGACGTCATCCCGCTTACACTGCAGGCCACATGTGCACTCCAGTGGCATCTTGGAAGTGACTGGACAGCTTTCCTAAACACTCTGCCAAGTGACAGCGGACCCTGGTTGCTCTTTTGAGGGTAATTCTGCACAGCGTCCTGGACGTATACCTTTCCGATGAGCCTATTATCTACCTTGTTATGTGAGTTGCCATTTGGCATCTTTTGTTAAATAAAAGATTATTACAGTTTACACTTGGAGGTGCTTTTTCCCCTTGTTTTTGTAAACCAGAGGCTGTGGCTGTGCCCTAGGCGGCTGCCTAGTTTACCTAGTGGCAGCACCAGCCCTGCATACATTTAATCCCTTGATCACCCTAGATAATAACCCCTTCTCAGACAGTGTTCTTAGTACAGTGACAGTGTATAGTATTATCACTGATCACTGTACTAGTGTTACTGGTGTTGTCAGTGGCAGTTATTCAGCCCCCCATCAGTGTCAGTTAGTGTAAAATTGCCCTCCGCACTATGGCAATCCCATTATAAGTCGCTGTTTACTACCATAAGTAGTATAAAAAAAATTCCAATATATATACCATAGTTTGTAGACTAAAACTTTCATGCAAACCAATCAATATACACTTTTTTTTTTTTTTTCAAAAAATATGTAGCAGAATACATTTTGACCAAAATTCATGATGAAATTTGATTTTTATAATGTTTTTTTTTTTCCTAATGTTTTTATTGGATATGATTCACAGCAGAAAGTAAAAATATTGTTTTTTTTTTTTCCAAAATGTTCGATCTTTTTTTGTTTATATTGCAAAAAACAAAAAACCCAGTAGTGATAAAATACCACAAAAAGAGTGATCTATTTGTGTGAAATATGATATAAATTTAATGCAAATCACATGTGATGTCTGTGCAATGCAAATTCAGCCATGCAGATTGCATGGCTGAATTCCCATTGCATTCTGACCAAGTCGCACAGGACCCTTTTTTTGGTTCACACCTATGTGATCCGATTCCTGCCCGAGCTGACAGTTCACACTGTGGTATGCAAATTAATCTGGGGGTGTCGTTAACTTTGCATTGACACACCCAGAAGTTCGCATATGGAAGTGTGAACTGCTTGCGAGTCAAGTGTGATGCGGGAACCCGCAATGGATTTGCAGGGTTCCCGCATCATGCCAATGTGAACCGGCACTCAAAGTACATTTAAAGTAAGATTAAAGTAGCACAGTGCCGAATAGCAAAAAATGGCCTGGTCATGAAAACCTCCCGGAACTGAAGTGGTTAACAGCTTTCTAAAACATTGCTCCTTTATTCTATCCGTTCATTTTTAAAAGTTAAACCACATTGCAGTAAGCACAATTGTTTTATCAGTATTCTTAATTGCTGAAAAAAGAGTTGATAGTTCATTTTGAGATGAGGAAGTGTGTAAAAGCGAATGCAAAAGCTTATGTATCACAGACCTGGGAAAGCTATTGTAGCTGTGTAAACAAGATTTAAAGATATCATGTCGCCAACTTAGAAAATGTAAGTATTTTCAAAGCTTACTTGCAGTGTTTATTTTCCAATAAATTATTTCTTCTTCACTCTAAGACCCCTTTCAGACTATTGTGACCTAAAAGTTGTGAGATTTTGCCATTTTTTTTTTTTTTGCGTTTTTTGATGCGATTTTGACTGGACTTGAAGCAGTGCATAGTCTATGGACTTCAAAATGCATCAAAGTCAGACCAAAGTAGTGCAGGAACTACTATGAAGTCTTTGCAACTTAAAGTATGAAAGGTACTCATTGGAAATCATGGTGTACGACTTGTCATGGGACTTTGCAGTTCCATGTCACAGGACAAGTTGCACAAGTGTGAAAGGGTCCTTACTCGCATAACCCCATTTTCTTTCTTGCATATTGTAGCCCTCTTCTCATTTGGGAGTGTCTAATTACTGTCTGTGCTGGCTCATCCTCTCCACCCCCTCCTTTTACCACCCTACATAATAATACATTTTATGTAGCTGCTTGGGGTGTAGTGACGGGAATTACAATAGTACAGTATTGTATTGAGTAAAGTGACAGCTCTGAGTCTGCTGGGACTACTGACATCACATCCAAGTTGGAAGGACCAGACAAGAATCTCAGAGGGCTTTTGGATTTCCACACAAAAAAGGCTTTTACAGATAAAGCATATGCATAAAACAAGATAAATTTACACATAAACGTATATAAAGTTTTTTTTTTTTGTAGAAATAAATGGTCTGACTATAGAAGCTCTTTAAACTAAAGAAATATTGTTGAAAATGAATTAAACCTAAATGGAAAGCCTGGGTAGTTTATGAGTGTTCAGTCAATTCTTTCTTTCTTTCTTTGCGATCCAGGAAACACCACTACCCTGATAAAGTAAAAACATTGCATGCAAATGATTTTCTTCTGAGTTTATAATATTTTATGCGGGTATGTTTTGCCAGTGTTGCAGAACAAAACTAACATAAAAAGATCATTCTTTTAGTGAAATAAACCAGGGTATGAGTTGCATAAACTGCTCCACTTACATTAAAGTTCAGCTATCCTACCTCAACCATTAAGCTATCAATGTTCTTCCATTTCTAATGCTCTGTCATCAGTAGAGACAGTAGATGATGCCTGAACCTGATAGACTCTTGTAATTTAAATAGAAAACTTTCATATTGGACCTAAGGTAACTCTTGATAAAGATGTACTCTTTTTATGACTGAGTTTTTATTTACTAAGTGTTAGCCTTATATAAGAACACAGAAAATAAGAAAATATAATTATATAATAATATAATTATTATTATTATATAATTATTAGAATTATTTATATTTTTATTAATTATTTTAGCTTCTATTATAGTTGTTTATTTATTTTTAGCACTAGTAATATGAAAGCAGCTAAGAACAGTTACAAGTTTCTGCATAAAAGCTGACAATCTGATGACATACCATGTACAGCAACTGAAGGAGGTTTAAATGTTATCAAAGTGGACATTGCAATGGTCCCAAAATGTTATGTGCTTTATTTTACTGCTATTTATCTCCACAAAATGTAAATCACCTGCCAATGAAATTGTTCTATTGGCTTTCGATAAAAAAACGTAGGCCTGTGTGCTGTTTTTATCACAGTACAATTTCCTCTTGACTTTGATGTCAAATACATATTCAGAATAAAAACAGCCTGGTCTAAGTTTATCTTCGACTAGACATAACAATGGCAGGCTACACATGATTGATGATATCTGAAGCTTATTTTCTTAGGACACAGGTCTGAGATGACATGCCATATCTTTCAAAACTGTCTTGTTTCCATCCACTAATAATATTCTTCCTTTCCCTTTTATATGAGCAGGGTGCTAGCAGTTGTCCAGTAGTTTTTAAAGTTTATTTTAAGGATGAACAAGATGAATGAATTACCATTCTATAACATAGGTCACGTAAAAGGCAGTGGTGAGCCACTGCCAAACCTGCTCATGCTGTGGCACATTGAGGTGGGAGTGTTGACTGCTGTGTGAATCATAAACCTCTCAGTTTGATGATCGAATGAGTAGTAAATTAATTAATCATCATTTTATGCCTCATCAAGCACTTTGCTGAGATTCTCAACAGGAGCAAACCCAATTATCCAATAGGAAACAGAATGTTTTGTTTAGCTGGGTGAGTCTTCTCTAAACAGGGGAGGCCTTGACAAGCTAATAAACATGTCATTAGTCTTGTCACTGTTTGAAATGAGGCTCCACCTGTAAATATGTGCAGACAGAGTGCAGAACTCCAAGTTTTAAGAAGGAAGTTGTTCCGAAAGTAGGTTAAAATGTACATGACAACTGAATAATTACTTTACAAGGTGTATAATTTGTTCCACTTGTAAACAACATGTAAATACGTTTGCCACATGTATATATAAGTATATGTGAATCCAACTTTTTAGTTCTGGATCAAGTGGAAATGGTTTAAACCCCTCTTTCTTATTTAATTATTTATGGTATTTATTTTGTTTAACCCAAGGGGTAGACATACATGACTTTCGCTGTTTCCTAAAACAAAAAAGCAAGCCCCCAGAGGTTATGAATCTAGAACTTCCTGAAATGAGTCAAGAAGTCTTACTTGCCAGGCTTTTTATATAGTCTGGATTTTATGATTGCACAACATTTTTGTAGGAACCAGAGTGCTCCTGGCAGCCTTTGTGGCTTAAGAGAGGTCAACATAGAGAGAGATGCCTGCATAAGGATCAGGGAGTGTTTGATTTTTGTCTGGAGAAGCGTATAAATTGAATGTGATAGAAGTGGATCCCTGCTATCATATCCCTAGGGATCTTTTCAGGTCGGTGGGATGGCTTAGGCAATCTGTGAGCTCTGTGAATAATAACATCTGCAGATGTGAGGGATGGGAGAGCTGTCGTCATATAAGCTGTTGGAGGGAAGGGTGCAGTTTAGCTGGTTTTACGGTTTCAGGGATCACCTTGAATTTAAAAAGATTTGTAAAGTCTCATTTTTTTTTTAAATAACAAACATGATTTGTTTTGTACACAGCAATCTGGATCCTCCTCTTCTCGGGTCCCTAGTTCCTGCTCCTGGCCCTCCCTCCTATCAAGTGCCCTCACAGCAAGCAGCTTGCTTTGGGGGCACCCGAGCTGAGCTGCAGCTCCGTGTGTCCATTCAGACATGGATCTGCCATTCGGCCCTATCCCCTCACTTTCCTGATTGGCTCACTGCCTTTGATTGACAGCCGCAGGAGCCAATGGTGCAGCGGCTGTATTTCAGCCAATGAGAAGGGAGAGTCCAAGGGAAGCCAAGGGACTCGTTGACATTGCTGGACAGAGAGGGGGCACAGGTAGGTATTAGGGGTTCTGGGGGGTTGATACACACAGAAGGCTTTTTATCATAATGCATAGAATGCATTAAGATAAAAAACCTTCCTGACTTTACAACTCCTTTAATGTTGTTGCTGCGTGACCTATCCTCCAGGTCTGCCATTTTAAGCCTTAGTGATTTAAGTTCATCTTCCACATCAAAGTGGGCATCCACTAGTTCATAATGCGCTAATGTGAATTCCCCCATCTTGTTTTCCACATAATCCACTTTTTTTCCTACGTCTGCCATGTCTTTACGTGTAGAGAGCATAAAGGTTGCTATATCGTGCTGAGTGTTAAGAGCCTGTCCTTCATAGTGATATTTGTTATAGGTTGTCCTGATGTGGGGAAGGCATCCAGCTGCTGGCTGTATGCAGGAGTCTCCTACAATTCATCACACTCCAAGTAAGTGTCATCAGGAGAGTTTAATCTCCTTTTGAGCTTTATAGGGCTGCTGGCAGCTGAGGATGGATGTGGATTGCCTGTATCAGGTGACTCACCAGATCCGTTGCAGGGAGAGCTGAGAGAACTGTCTGCTGCAGATAGAGGAGAATGTCTCCCGGCGCCGGCTCCATCTTGGATCGGCCCACTCACTGCTGATGTGAAGAAATCTGTCAGTTTTCATGGCCCTTCTCTGTCCTTCGGCTTGCACAAGGTTCTGCCCAGTTCTCCTCGATCTAGCCTGTCTCCTTGGCTGCGTTAAGGCTGTGTCAGGTCCCTGTGAAAGGCTGTAGAGCACTTTCAGAATTCTTCACTCACACCACCATCTGCTCTGGCTGCTGGCTCTGCCTCCTCCTTTATATTCTGAAGAGCTACCTCAAGTTTCCAAACTGCAGCCTAAAGACAGGATGTGGTCCTTTGCTTGCTTTCATCCTCCCTCTGATACAGAGCACTATTCCTCATACTGACACCAACAATGAGGCACTATTCCTTTCGCTGACACTAAGAGTGGGGCATAATTCCTTTCACTGACACTAAGGATGAGGCACATTTCCTTCCACTGACACCAAAAATCAGGGCACTGTTCCTTCCACTGACACCAACAGTGGGACATAAATACTATCACTGGTATAAATGATGGAACATTATTCCTCCCACTGACACCACAAATGCAGCCCTTTTCCTCCCACTGACACCAATGACGGGGCACTATTTCTCCCACAGACACCATTATTTGGCACTATTCCTCCTACTGACACAATTGACAGAGCACTATTGCTTCCATTGACACCAGTGATGGGGCACTATAACTCCTATGGACACTAATGATGGGGCAGCAGTCCTTCAACTGACACCAATGATGAGGCACTATTCCCCCTCCTACTGACCACCAAGCCTAAGACAATAGTTACTCCCACTGACACTGGGGCATTTTTTACCCCCACTGGCTACAATCCAGCCCCCCTGAATTCTTCAGCACAGTGAACTGTCCCTTTACTTAGAAAGTTTGAAGATCCCTGATTTAGCATATTGTTTGGAGGTTTTGTAGATTATTCTTTTTCCCTAGGAAGGTGTAAAAAAATGCATTTGAAGAGGTTTTTTTCTTACTCTGGAGAAGAACTGTGCTACAATGTATACTCTTCTCTAGTATCCATAAGAGGTATTTCCAGCACATCGAGTTTTAGAAAATAACTTCTTAGAAGGTACAGTACGTCTGCATTATTTTTATCTGTAAATCAGACAGTTTCCAAGGCAGCATCTTCAAATCAACTATACAATACTTGTATTTTCAGTTCCACCAACTTGTATCCTTAAGGCCCCGTTCACATACCATCAGCGCTACTTCCCGGGGCGACCTCCG
The DNA here is from genome assembly GCF_965119305.1 of Pelophylax lessonae. NCBI lineage: Eukaryota > Metazoa > Chordata > Amphibia > Anura > Ranidae > Pelophylax > Pelophylax lessonae. The sequence goes on along the minus strand of NC_138772.1, from coordinate 262,472,433 downwards.
AGGTCGAGGTGCGAGCAGCGCGCCGCGACCTCGGAGCGGCCGGCACGGACTTCATAACATTGAAGTCTATGACGGTCGCCCCAAAGAAGCTCCGGACCCTTTTTCTAAGTCGGAGTGACTTGTGTCGCTCCTATTAGAATGGGTCCGCAGCTTCCCTATGGAAGGCGACCTACGGCAACCTGTGAGGCGAACAGGTCGCCTCACAGGTCGCCTTAGTGTGAACGGGGACTAAAAGCTGCACATCGAGTTTTACCACAGCTTCAGTAATTGTAATGAAAATACAATCAAACAAACCTACAACATTATTATCATAAGGACATATAGCAGAATCAGGCAGCTATACTTTTCTCTTTTTGAACAGTAATGAGGCAGTAGCATTTAAATTTGGAAAATGACCCACAATCAATTAAGAAACAGGATACAGTAATCAAAATAATTGTAAATTAATAAAAAAAATGTCTTTGGATCTATTTAGCCATAATATTAGAAACATAGAGAGGGATGGGCGTTGTTTTTAACCACTTTGACTAAGTATAGACCTATGTTTACCCACAGCATGTTTAAATGTTCTTACTGTTGATTGACTCTGCTGGAAGTATGTTTAAGCATCCAATACTCCTTCAGAAAAAAAAATATTTTCCAAGGTTAGTTTTAAATTTTCTCAGTGTCTGCTACCCCACTCTGCCGATCCCTCCACTGGCTTCCAAAAGACATCCAAAACTCTGACCCCAGCTACATCACCAACCTAGTCTCAAAATACCAACCTAAACATTCTCTTCATTCCTTCCAAGGCATCCTGCTCTCTAGCCTTCTTGTCACCTTCTCCCATGCTTGCCTAAAGGACTTCTCCTAAACCTCTTCCATCCTCTTGAACTCCCTATCCCAATAGGTGCAACTATCTCCTACTCTGTCCACTGTTAAATGATCCCTGAAAAACCTTTACTTCAGAGAGGCCTACCCTGCCACACCTAACAAATGTATATCCCCTTTCTCCATCAGCTCACCCCTACAGTTATGACCTTTTGTATCTCTTGACCCTCCTGTATTCAATTGTATTGTAATTGTACTGTCTGCTCTTATGTTTTAAAGTGCTGTGTACACTGTTGGCACTGTATATATCCTGTATAATAGTAATTACTAATATTATCATGATAAATATGTTCAAGAGTTAGCTCTCATCCAATTTTCTGACTCTCATGAACCTAACATTTTTATTGCCCTGCTGATAAAATGATACATTTTTTACATAAATACATTTCTTTTCTTTTTTTCTTCTTTAAATTAGCAGCATTTACATCAGAAACCATTTTGGAGTTAACGTCCAGCTGAAATAATGAACAAAAGCTTAGGACTTGACACTATCATATTAGAGTTAAAACTGGGAAGTGAATTCTGGACTGATTTTTTTTTTCCAAGATCAATTTGAAATGTATCCTTTAATTTCCCTTGCATGCCTTCCCTGTCTCAGGACATGTTTTAGTGCCTCATGAGTATATCGTCTACTGAAAGTGGTATAAATCACTTTGCCAAGAAGTTCAGTTTTAGTGTTCATCTGTAACCATATAATTTGCTCTCCACAATCCTGTCATACCACACTGATCTTAGTAATGACAAGATACTTGGCCCCTGCCCCAAACTAACTAGATGAATATAAATTCTTCTCATGCATATGGTGCTCATTGAGCTGTTTTCAATAAAACTGCAGGAATGATTTAGGTCAAGATAGCTACTCATTTTTTCTCTAAAGAAAATGCAGAAGTGCATTTTATCCATTCATAAAATTTACATTAGGCAATATTCTTGCTAAGCCCAACACTGTGAAATGACCTCATTGTCCTGTGGCTTGTGAAAACTTTAAACAATATTGTTTTCCGGTGCTTTGGTGCTTGCTTACTTACACATGTATTTCTTCTTTATAAAAATATTTTTATTTCACATTATTAAAAAAAATATTGCATTGCCAAAACAGAAATCAATATTATACATTTTTTCTCCTCCTGCTGCTGGTCCTGATGGTAGTTACAGGGGCAAAACACTGAAAAGCCAAGACCAGACATTAATTTGCCTGGTTATACATTTAAGCTCTTCTGGGAAGCTTCTTATTGGTTTCCTTAACCACTTACCGCATACTAACGTACCCGTACGTCGGGTAACTTTGCGGGGTTATACCGGGATGATGCCTCTAGCTAGAGGCATCATTCCGGTACCGTGGTTTGAAGCCGACGGTCGGCTTTCTTTCGGTAATTTACCCGGGTGAGCGGGAGGGGACATCCCTCCCGCCGCCTTCCGTGTCTTTGCTCGGGGCTCCCGTCCCACCGGGAGCCCCGAGCACCCAGCCAACACGTCTGCCGGTTGGATGGAGTCCCGATGAATGCCGGAAACGGCATAGATCGGGTCTCCGATGACGTAACCCGAAGTCGGCATCCATGACGTCACTTCCGGGTTACTGTGCTGCAAAAGGCGGCAAATTTGAAAAACGGCTGTATGCAAAAACGCCGTTTTCAGTGTTTTGCATACATGGAAGTGTAGTGGAGGGGTCTAGGGTCTTTAAGACCCTCGATCCCTCCATAAAGTGTACCTGTCACTATATATTGGTGTCACAAGGGATGTTTACATTGCTTGTGACAGCAATAAAAGTGATCAGATTTTTTTTTTTTTAAAAAAAACCTGTAATAAAGTTAAAAAAAAAGAAAAAATAAATAGGAAAAAAAAAACAAAAAAACAAATTTAGCCGCTCCCGTCACCGTTAGCTCGCGCACAAAAAAAAACGTATACGCAAGTTCAAACAGCGAATGAAATCGCTGTTCAAACCACACATGTGAGGTATCGCCACGATCGCCAGAGCGTGAGCAATAATTTAAAAAAAAGAGCTACACTCTAACTCTAAATAAAGTTAAATAAATTTAAAGCGTCGCCGATTGAGATCTCTATTGACCCACGGGGGGGGGCGCAATTTTAAACCGTAACATGTTGGGTATTTATTTACTCGGCGTGACATCATCTTTCACAAAAAATGGCCTAACTTTACTGTTTAGTATTTTTTAAATGCAGTGAAATGTGATTTTTCAAATTTTTTCCAAAAAAATGGCGTTTTAAAGACCGCTGCGCAAATACCGCGTGACAAAAAATTTTGCGATGACCGACATTTTATTCTCCAGAGTCTTTGCTAAAAAAATATATATAATGTTTGGGGGTTCTAAGTAGTTTTCTAGGAAAAAATACTGGTTTTAACTTGTAAACAAAAAGTGTCCGAAATAGGGCTGGGGCTTAAGTAGTTAATGACCATGAAAAATAAGGTCATATAAAGGAAAGCTATGCTGAAAGAAATGTGTATGCAGCCATGGCTGTCTTCATTCTAAATAGCCAGAAATATCTACAGATTAAATTTCAAAAGTTTTAAACAGTTTTATTAGGCCACAGTTTAAGACTGAGAAATAAGAAAACACAAATAAGACAGTTGTATTTCAAAGATAAAATCCAGATATATTGCACAAAGTGATGCAAAACATGTAAGCCCTTTTACTAGGTAGCAAAATAAGAGGGAAAGTTCAGGTTTTAATCAAGAAATCGAAATTATAGTGTGGTATTTAGGAGACACTAGCAAAAAATAATTACACGGACTCCATGCACACTTTAGTGAAGTTTTAGAGGGCCTCATATTAAGAGGGAGAGACCAGGCAGGATTGATCAGGAAATCAGTTTATTATTTCTGAAACAACAGCTTTAAATATTGTACAGACTTGCTACACAGGATGTAGGTAGTTTTGCTAGGCCATAATTTCTGAGGAAGATACCAGTCTCCCAACATCGTCTTTTTTTTTTTTTTTTTGCCCCCCACAGACTTGCTAATTCTTTTGAGAGTCTCCACAGACTGTATAATGTAGGGAGTTTTTTGTTCTTACTTTTTTCTTTTTTATGCTCTGTATTATGAGGGGGAGTTACCAACATTTTTTTTTTAATTTGAAGTAGTAAGTTTAATTTTTTGTGAATTCATACTTGTGATTATTGTTCCAAATAAATGCCATATGTTTGTATACTCTTTATGATGTATGTTTATTCTAGATTGATGTTTTGCCAAGTTTCAACAGTTATACTTCACCACAGTCTTGAAGAAACCTGCATAGCCTGCTAAATGCATTGACAGGGGACAGGAGTTTGAAAAAAAGGTAAATTGCCTGAGGCATTGTTCCACAAGCTGTTGCAGTCAAAATTAACTTGTGAAAAACAATAGATATGCACAGATATTTTGATTTTATGGATACATATCCTCTAAAATGTTACCAGATCTATCAATGAAACAGTTTTTTTTTTTTTTTTAAATTAATACCGTTTATTCTTGAAGGCTCTTTTCTTAAAATCTTGCCAAAACAGAATAGATTTTTTCAGAGACAACAGCAAAGAGAATAGTACCAAATTAACCCATAGTAAAAGCTGCATGTGAGTCTCTTCCTCTCACTTTAGGCCTGCATGACATTATAAATACAGGGGATTTCAATAGTGATAGAGAATGTGGTGCTTTGGTGAACTTAACATTGTGGTGAAATAGTGAACTAAACTGATATGTGGTGAAGGGTTGTAAACAAAGGGTAGTTTTGCCTATGTCAGACACCTAAATAAAAATGACCCTACCAAAATGTAGAGGTGTACCGAACTGTTCGCCGGCGGACAGTTCCCGGCGAACTTAGCATGTTCGCGTTCGCCGCTGCGGGTGAACATATGCAATGTTCGGTCCGCCCCCTATAATACATCATTGAGGCAAACTTTTACCCTGAACTTCACAGTCAGCAGGCACATTTCCAGCCAATCAGCATACCTCCCTCCCACACCCTCCCACCTCCTATAAATAAGCAAGGGCAGCATCCATCTTAGGTCATTCTGAAGCAGTTTGTTAGTGAGAGCAGGGAGAGCTGCTGCTGCTGCTGCTGTTAATAGCTAGGGACAGTTGTTAGTCAGTGTTCCTGGTCTTGCTAGTCAGTGTTCTTGGTCCACTACTGCTGTAAGGACAGCATCCTGACAGCACCCCAAAAAGCCCTTCTAAGGGCTGGTATTTGTGTAATTTTTTATATATATATATATATCTAGTGTCCCCAAAAGCCCTTTTAAGGGCTGGAAATTGAGTTTTTCCTTTATATATATATATATATATAGTGTCCCCAAAAGCCCTTTTAAGGGCTGGTAATTGAGTATTTTTTTTATTTATTCATATATATATATATATATATATATATACAGTATATATATATATATATATATATATATATATATCTAGTGTCCCCAAAAGCCCTTTTTAGGGCTGGTAATTGAGTATTTTTTTATATATATATATATATATATATATATATATATATCTATTGTACACTGCAGTTGCCTGCCCGCTGTGTGTGAGAGGCCACAGACCCACCACAGACTGTACTGTGTGCACACCACACTCATTTCGGGTGGCACAGGCACAGTACCTTGCATTTTAAAAAATATTTTTTTTTTCCTCTGTCATAATTGCAGTGAGTGCTGTGTCAGGTCCACAGAGTGCACTGTACCCACTGCAGTGCACTGCCCACCACTGATATATATACGGTGGCACAGCATCTTGTTGTAAATTGAAAAAAAAAAATATTTTTTATTATTGCAGTTGCCTGGGCTGCCAGTGACTGTCAGGTCCACAGAGTGTACTGTGCCCACTGTAGTGCCACTGCGTGCCCACCCACCACTGATATATATACGGTGGCACAGCAGCTTGCAAAGTAAAAAAATATATATTTTTTTTATAATTGCAGTTGCCTGGGTGCCAGTGACTGTCAGGTCCACAGAGTGTACTGTGCCCACTGCAGTGCCACTGCGTGCCCACCCAATACTGATATATACGGTGGCACAGCAGCTTGCAAATTAAAAATATATATATTTTTTTATAATTGCAGTTGCCTGTGCTGCCAGTGACTGTCAGGTCCACAGAGAGTGTACTGTGCCACTGCCCACCCACCACTGATATATACGGTGGCACAGCAGCTTGCAAAGTAAAAAAATATATTTTTTTTTATAATTGCAGTTGCCTGGGTGCCAGTGACTGTCAGGTCCACAGAGTGTACTGTGCCCACTGCAGTGCCACTGCGTGCCCACCCACCACTGATATATACGGTGGCACAGCAGCTTGCAAATTAAAAATATATATATTTTTTATAATTGCAGTTGCTTGGGCTGCCAGTGACTGTCAGGTCCACAGAGAGTGTACTGTGCCACTGCCCACCCACCACTGATATATACGGTGGCACAGCAGCTTGCAAATTAAAAATATATATATTTTTTTATAATTGCAGGTGCCTGGGCTGCCAGTGACTGTCAGGTCCACAGAGTGTACTGTACCCACTGCCCAACACTCCTATAGGGTGGCACAGCACCTTGCACTCATAGTACAACACATTAAAAAAAAAAATGACAGGCAGAGGCAGGCCATCCCGCAAGGGCCGTCGTGGTCGTGGTGCTGTGATTTCCTTAGGCCCTAGAATAATGCCCAGTGTTCAGAGGCCACCACAGACCCTGAACTCAAAAAATTCTGAGGACATAGTTGACTGGCTTACACAGGACACCCAATCGTCTACAGCTTCCGCTCGGAACCTTAATGCACCATCCTCCTCCAGCTCAGCTTCGGGCACCTCTCAATTTACCACTCGCCAGCCCGCCGGCACCACCACCAACACTAGCACCACAGCCGCTTCACTTGATCCGTCAGAGGAGTTATTTTCACATCAGTTGGAAGAAATAAGTGATGCACAACTATTAGTGCCAGAGGATGTAGATAACGGGGATATGTCTCAGTCAGGCAGCATTATACACATGGACGTACAGTGTGATGATGATGATGATGTTGTACCTGCTGCTGCTGCCTTTGCTGAGTTGTCAAGTGACTGATGATGACGATGTGTCTGTGGATGTCACCTGGGTGCCTGCTCGAAGAGCAGAAGAAGAGGGGGAAAGTTCAGATGGGGAGACAGAGAGGAGGAGGAGGAGACGAATTGGAAGCAGGGGGAGGAGGTCATCGCAAGGAGCTAGTGGCGCAGTCAGACAGCATGTAGATTCGGCACCCGGGGTCAGCCAGACAGCACGCCAATCAACGCAAGCTGTTGCCACCACCAGAATGCCGTCCTTGCAAAGCTCAGCAGTGTGGCATTTTTTTTGTGTGTCTGCCTCTGATATCAGCGATGCCATTTGTAACCTGTGCCAAAAGAAACTGAGTTGTGGGAAGTCCAACACCCACCTAGGTACAACTGCTTTGCGAAGGCACATGATCTCACATCACAAACGCCTATGGGATCAACACATGAGTAAAAGCAGCACACAAACTGAAAGCCACCATCCTCCTCCTGGTCCAGCATCTTCAGCCACGTCAACCACTGCTGTCCTCCATGCCCCCTATCAACAACCCGCCCCTCCGCCTCTCACCTTCAGCAGTTCCTGCTCATCTGCCCACAGTCAGGTGTCTGTCAAGGAAATGTTTGAGCGTAAGAAGCCAATCTCACAGAGTCACCCCCTTGCCCGGCGTCTGACAGCTGGCTTGTCGGAACTCTTAGCCCACCAGCTTTTACCATACAAGCTGGTGGAGTCTGACGCCTTCAAAAAATTTGTCGCTATTGGGACATCGCAGTGGAAGGTACCCGGCCGAAATTATTTTTCACAAAAGGCAATCCCCAACCTGTACTCTATTGTGGAAAATGAAATCATGTCACGTCTGGCACACAGTGTTGGGGCAAGGGTCCATCTGACCACTGATAGCTGGTCTGCAAAGCACGGTCAGGGCAGGTATATCACTTACACTGCGCATTGGGTAAACCTGCTGGTGGCTGCCAAGCATGGAATGCGTGGCTCTGCTGCAGAGGAGTTGGTGACACCGCCACGACTTGCAGGCAGGCCTGCTGCCACCTCCTCTACTCCTCCTACTCCATCCTCTTTGCTAACCTCCTCGGCTGAGTCCTCTTCTGCTGTTGAGTCTTGCTCCAAACCAACTGCACCCCCCCAGCTCCCCAGGGGCTATTCCACATGCCGGATACGACAGTGTCACGCTGTCTTGGGGTTGACTTGCCTGAAAGCAGAGAGTCACACCGGACCAGCACTACTGTACGCCCTGAACGCACAGGTGGATCAGTGGCTGACCCCGCACCAACTGGAGATCGGCAAAGTGGTGTGTGACAGTGGAAGCAATTTGTTGGCGGCATTGAATTTGGGCAAGTTGACACATGTGCCGTGCATGGCACATGTGTTGAATCTGATTGTACAACGCTTTGTGCAGAAGTACCCAGGCTTACAGGACGTCCTCAAGCAGGCCAGGAAGGTGTGTGGCCATTTCAGGCGTTCCTACACGGCCATGGCGCACTTTGCAGATATTCAGCGGCGAAACAACATGCCAGTGAGGCGCTTGATTTGCGACAGCCCGACACATTGGAATTCAACACTGCTAATGTTTGACCGCCTGCTCCAACAAGAAAAAGCGGTCAACGAGTATTTGTATGACCGGGGTGCTAGGACAGCCTCTGCGGAGCTGGGTATTTTTTTGCCACGTTACTGGACGCTCATGCGCAATGCCTGTAGGCTCATGCGTCCTTTTGAGGAGGTGACAAACCTAGTCAGTCGCACCGAAGGCACCATCAGTGACATCATCCCATATGTTTTCTTCCTGGAGCATGCCCTGCGAAGAGTGCTGGATCAGGCCATAGATGAGCGTGAAGAGAAAGAGTTGTGGTCACCATCACCACCAGAAACAGCCTTACCATCGCTTGCTGGACCTGTGGCAACACTGGAAGAGGAGTCTGAGGAAGAGGAGTCAGAGGAGGAATGTGGCTTTGAGGAGGAGGAACACCAACCACAGCAGGCATCCCAGGGTGCTCGTTGTCACCTATCTGGTACCCGTGGTGTTGTACGTGGCTGGGGGGAAGAACACACCTTCAATGACATCAGTGAGGACGAGGAATTGGACATGAGTAGCTCGGCATCCAACCTTGTGCAAATGGGGTCTTTCATGCTGTCATGCCTGTTGAGGGACCCTCGTATAAAAAGGCTGAAGGAGAACGACCTGTACTGGGTGGCCACGCTACTAGACCCCCGGTATAAGCAGAAAGTCTCTGATATGTTACCCAATTACCGGCAGTCGCAAAGGATGCAGCAGCTACAAAATAAGTTGAAAAGTATGCTTTACACAGCATATAAGGGTGATGTCACAGTCACAGCACAACGGGAATCCAACAGGGGAAGAGGTGAAAGTAATCCTCCTCCTACCACAACCACGCCGGCAAGGACAGGACGCTTTACAGACGTCTTGTTGATGGAGGACATGCAGAGCTTTTTTAGTCCTACGCATCGCCACAGCCCTTCGGGGTCCACCCTCAGAGAACGACTCGACCGACGGGTAGCAGACTACCTTGCCTTAACTGCAGATCTCGACACTCTGAGGAGCGATGAACCCCTTGACTACTGGGTGTGCAGGCTTGACCTGTGGCCTGAGCTATCCCAATTTGCCATTGAACTTCTGGCCTGCCCCGCTTCAAATGTGCTGTCAGAAAGGACCTTCAGCGGTCCAGGAGGTATTGTCACTGAGAAGAGAAGTCGCCTAGGTCAAAAAAGTCTTGATTACCTCGCGTTTATTAAGATGAATGAGGCATGGATCCCGAAGGGACTGACAGTGGGGGATGCATTTGACTAAAAAAGGCCTGGTGATGACTGAGATGCCTTGGGCTAAAAATGGTCCACACGCTGCTGTATTTAATCATTCTCTGCATGCCGGATGACTTACGTGACGTCTCCGCCACCAACTACGGTTCAAGCCGCAATGTTTTAGTGCAACAATACCTACTTTTTCATGCATGTGTACATGCCTAATTTTTCTGGCCTCTGGTGCTACACTGTGACTGCAAAAAAACAAAAAACAAAAAAAAAAAAGGCACATACATGTGTCAATTCCCCTTTGTGATCGTTACCTTGTCGTGGTGAAGGGGCTTGCGTATCACAATGAAGCGATCACCTCTAGGAGTGTGTTGGCACACCCCAGATGATAAGGTTGTTGCTTCATTGTGAACAGACCGAAAGCGATCCGCGGGATAATTTTTCATAGAAAAAACATTCATTTTCTTTCATTCTTTCTGCGGAGCTGGGTATTTTTTGGCCGCGTTACTGAATGCTCATGAACAATGGCTGTAGGCTCATGCGTCCTTTTGCGGAGGTGACAAACCTGGTGGTCAGTCGAAACCCAAGGCAACATCATCGACCTCATCCCATATGCGTTTTTTCTGGAGCGTGCCCTGCGAGGAGTACTGGATCAGGCTGTAGATGAGCATGAAGAGGAAGAGTTGTGGTCCCCATCACCACCAGAAGCAGCCTTGTCGTTGTCAATTGCTGGACCTGTGGCAACGCAGAGAGAGGAGTCTGAAGAAGAGAAGTCAGAGGAGGAAGGTGGCTTTGAGGAGGTGGAATACCAGCCACAGCAGGCGTCCCAGGGGGCTTGTTGTCACCTTTCGGGGACCCTTGGTGTTGTACGTGGCTGGGTGGAGGAAGAGACCTTCAATGATGTCAGTGAGGACAAGGAACGGGACATGGCTAGCTTGGTATCCAACCTTGTGCAAATGGGGAGTTTGCGGTTGTGCAAATGGACTGTCACGTACCTGGAGATGGAGCCTGACGTGGAGAGGAAGGCGATCTCTTACACCTCTGGCCTAGTACCCCTGATAATGCAAACAGGAGACACAGAAGCCTGGAGTGGCACAAGTGCCTAGAAGTTCAGATGGCGAAGGCTGCAGATGAGGTCTGTGCGTACTTGAATGCAGACTGGATCGTGATGCAGACAGCAGGTACTTGGCAGACTGACTGGTCACAGGCAGCAGATGCTTAGTAGGCTGGCAGATCACAGGCAGCAGAGTAGTCATGTTCAGGCAGGAGTTGGCAACGGCAGACAGGCAGACAGCAGGATAAAGCGGAGACGTTGTCGAAGAGCAAGCCAGGGGTCGGTTCAGGCAGAGTTCAATCGTGGTCAGACGGATCAGGACAGCAACAGAGTAAACACCAGGAACAGGAAACAGGAAGCAGGAAGCTGTAGACCATAAGGCAAGGTCCTAGTGCAGCAGAGGTGTTTATATAGGCCATTTGGCGCCACTTAGTGGCAGGTGTGGAAAGTGAACAGGAATCCAAAGTCCATAGGTTTGGCTAAATAGGCTTTCTCCGTTGGTTAACAAACACTCTCCGTCTGCACATAACTATGTGCCTGGGCTTACTTCTTCTTCCCTGACACTGCCCCCCCCTTACGGGCAGCCTCCGGATGCCCAACTGAGTAAATTTCTCAGGGTACCTGCAGCGGAAGGCCTGAATTAGTTCCTGGGCGTGAACATTCGATTCTGGTTCCCACGAGTTTTCCTCAGGGCCATAGCCCTTCCACTTGATCAGATATTGAAGCTGATTCCTCCTTTTCCTACAGTCTAAAATGGCCTCTACCTCATATTTCTCTTCGCCATTAATGACCACTGGTTCAGGAGGACCTGAGTTCCGTTCTGGAAAGGGATTAGAAACTGTGGGTTTTAGTAGAGACACATGAAACACAGGATGAATCTTCAGTGAGTCTGGCAATATAAGTTCATAGGAAACATCATTTATCTTCCTCTTTACTGGAAAAGGTCCCACAAATTTGGGACCAAGCTTTTTCATAGGACAAGCCAACTTGAGATTGGTGGTGGATAACCAGACTTGCTCACCTGGTTTCAAAATTAAATCTCCCCTTTTCTTCTTATCAAAGAATCTCTTGTTGTCCTCCTGTGCCTTAGAGCTTGTTTCCCGCAAAATTCTGTTGTTATGTTGGAGAAATTCAAGGGTGTCTTGTACAGCTGGATTTGAAGAGTCAGGAACAGTATTGGACAGAAATAAAGGGTGAAACCCATAGTTAGCAAAGAAAGGAGATTGTTTTGTAGCAGAGTGTCTTGAATTATTGTATGCAAATTCAGCCAGCGGTAATAATGAAACCCAGTCATCCTGAGAAAAAGAAGTAAAACAACGGATATATTGTTCAAGAGTCTGATTTGTTCTTTCAGTCTGACCGTTAGACTGAGGGTGGTATGCAGGGGAAAATGAAAGTTCTATCTTTAGTTTTTCACAGAGAGCCCTCCAAAACTTTGACGTGAATTGTACTCCTCGATCAGAAACAATGTTTCCAGGAACACCATGGAGCCTCACAATTTCCTTTATAAAGACTCTGGCTGTTTCTATTGCGGAGGGAACCCCTTTCAAGGGCACAAAGTGAGCCATTTTGGAAAACCGGTCCACCACGACAAAGATGGCTGAGCACCCTTCAGATGTTGGTAGTTCTACCACAAAGTCCATCGAAATCATCCTCCAGGGTCTATCGGGGACTGGAAGGGGCCTAAGTAAACCCCAGGTCTTATTTCTGCTACTCTTGTTACGAATACAAATGGTGCAAGAACTTACATATTCCTTACAATCCTTGTCCAAATTAGGCCACCAGAACAGGCGCTGTACCAGATCTGTGGTCTTATGAACTCCGAAATGTCCTGCCAAGGCATGATCGTGGCATAGTTCCAGAACTGCTACTCGGACATTCTCTGGTACAAATATCTTATCCCCAGACCACAGTAAGCCTTCTCTAGCAGCAAGCGTTGTCCCAGGTGGAGAGGGAGCCCCCAATGAGGCCTGCTTGATTTGTGACAAGATATCTGTTTGCAGCAACAAAAAGTTTCCTGCAGATAATATAGTATCTGAAGTAGGTGGGTCTTTGGGGTCATCAAACATTCGGGACAAAGCATCAGGTTTGACATTCTTTGATCCTGGCCTGTAGGTTATATGAAACAAAAATCTTGAAAAAAAAAAGTGCCCACCTGGCCTGACGTGGCTTCAAACGTTTGGCTGCCTTCAAGTACTCCAGATTCTTGTGATCTGTATAAATCAAAATCGGATGCGCTGCCCCCTCCAAGAGGTACCTCCATTCTTCCAGAGCTGATTTGATAGCAAGCAGTTCACGATCTCCCACATCGTAGTTTCTCTCAGCAGAGGACATTTTACGTGAAAAAAACGCCACTGGGTGTAACAGAGTCTTTGGGCCCTGGCGCTGTGACAGAACTGCCCCTACTGCGTTTTCGGATGCATCTACTTCCAAGACAAAGGATAACGCTGGATCTGGGTGGCTAAGAATGGGTGCTGATGTAAAGAGTCCCTTTAGAGTCTCAAAAGCAGCTTGTGCTTCAGGTGACCAACAGAACCGAATGCCCTGCTTGGTCAATTGAGTGATGGGGGCAATAATGGCAGAAAACCCCTTAATAAATTTCCGATAGAAATTTGCGAATCCGACAAAGCGCTGGACTCCCTTCTTGTCTGATGGTGCAGGCCACTCTAATATGGCAGAAACTTTCTGTGGGTCCATTTTGATGCCTTCAGTAGAGATGATCAACCCCAAGAACTGAATGCTTTGCTGTTCAAACTCGCACTTTTCTGCTTTGGCGTAAAGTCCATGTACCCTGAGCCGACCGAGGACCTTCTTGACATGACCTCGGTGAAGCTCCAGAGAAACAGAAAAAATCAGAATGTCATCAAGATAAACAATAACGAAAATGTCCAGAAAATCCTTGAAGATATCATTAACAAAGTGTTGGAAGGTTGCCAGGTGCATTACATAGCCCAAACGGCATTACTAAATACTCAAAGTGCCCAAATCTGGTACGAAAGGCCGTCTTCCACTCATCTCCTTCTCGAATGCGTACCAGATTATAAGCTCCCTGTAAATCCAGCTTGGTAAATACTGTTGCTGATCTAAGTCTCTGGAACAATTCTGGAACTAACGGAAGGGGATACCGGTTCTTGACTGTAATTTTATTCAACTTGCGGTAATCCACACAGGGCCGGAGAGAGTGGTCTTTCTTTTCCACGAAAAAGATACCTGCCCCTGCTGGTGAAGTGGAGGGACAGATGAAGCCTTTACTTAAGCTGTCATCTATGTACTCTTTCAATGTCTCTAGTTCACGTACAGACAGAGGATAGATTCGTCCAAATGGGATTTCAGCCCCAGGCAGCAACTCAATCGGGCAGTCGTAAGATCTGTGAGGCGGAAGTGTGTCAGCTCCGCGTTTGCTAAATACGTCCAAGAAGTCATGGTAAACTGCTGGGACGGCTTGGTGTAATTCAGCATCAGAGTCCATGCATAGTAAGGGCAGTGGTAGACCTGAAGGTCCTAGGAGGCAGTGTTCATGACAATATGAAGATTGAAAGTCCACTTTGCCAGTCACCCAGTCAATACTGGGGTTATGTGCCTGTAGCCAGGGTATACCCAAAATGACTGGAAATAGCGGGGATGAAATAGCGTCCAAACATAACAGTTCCTTGTGACCAGATGGTGAGGTTAGGACTGGCAAAGGTATAGTCTGTTGAGTGACTGTTCCAGATCTTATGCTGGAACCATCGGCCAGATATACAGAAAGTCCCTGGGCTTTGGGCTGCAAAGGTATCTGATGCTGAGTGGCAAAAGCCAGATCAACAAAGCAGCTGCAGGCTCCTGAGTCAATTATAGCGGAGACTGGAACGGTTCTTCCTGAAAGCTGGAACGAGATAGGGAGAGCAACATGAGTGGAACTAGAAAGCACTGGTGGCAGATTAACAGGTAAGATGGTCAGACACTTACGTGCCTTTGCTGGACAGTTCTGCACATAGTGCCCCGCTTCCCCACAGTAGAGGCATAGGTTGTTCTGGCGGCAGCGTTGACGTTCTTCAGGCGTTAGAGAGGTACGTAGCAGCCCCAATTGCATTGGCTCAGGTTCCTTAGCTGTGGGTGAGGCAGGAGCGGCTGAAGCCATGTTTGCTCTTGGCGGGGCTTTCCATACGGGAAACGCATGACTGGAGGACCTTTCCCACCTTCGTTCCCTGAGGCGGCGATCAATCTGGATAGAGAGATTAATAAGTCCTTCCAGTGAGCTGGGTACCCCTACACGAGCCAGTTCATCCTTTAAGGGTTCAGCTAGGCCCAAGCGGAACTGGTAACGCAAGGCAGCGTCATTCCAGCAGGTGTCAGCACTCCAGCGCCTGAACTCTGTCACATAATCTTCCACTGCCCTGCGGCCTTGCTGAAGCGAGTGAAGGGCCGCCTCTGCTGATGCGGATCGCTGAGGATCATCGTAGAGTTGTGCCATAGCGTCAAAAAAGAGAGTCAGGGTGGACAGCTTGGCATCGTTTTTCTCTAGCAGATGGTGAGCCCAGGCTTGAGGTTCGCCTTGAAGTAATGATATGACGAACACAACCTTGGTTGCCTCTAAGGAGAAGGTGCGAGGTTGTAAAGCAAAATATAATTCACATGCGTTGCAAAATGCACGGAATTTGCTACGATCACCAGAAAATCTCTCAGGCATAGGAACTCTGGGTTCTGGAGGCAGCATCAGGACAGTGGGTGCAGCTATGGCTCCTGAAGAAGCAACTGGATTAGCAGGAGTCGCATCAGTCGCTGAAGTCGCCACTGCAGGAAGTGTCTGGATGCGATTTTCCAGTTGAGTGTACCCCTCTTGTAAGTCCTTAATGGCTTGTGACAATGCTGTGATGTGTTGGCAGATCTCATCCAGTGGAGATGCCCCTCTCTCAGGCTCCGACATGGCCTTATGGTACTGTCACGTACCTGGAGATGGAGCCTGACGTGGAGAGGAAGGCGATCTCTTACACCTCCGGCCTAGTACCCCTGATAATGCAAACAGGAGACACAGAAGCCTGGAGTGGCACAAGTGCCTAGAAGTTCAGATGGTGAAGGCTGCAGATGAGGTCCGTGCGTACTTGGATGCAGACTGGATCGTGATGCAGACAGCAGGTACTTGGCAGACTGACTGGTCACAGGCAGCAGATGCTTAGCAGGCTGGCAGATCACAGGCAGCAGAGTAGTCAGGTTCAGGCAGGAGTTGGCAACGGCAGACAGGCAGACAGCAGGATAAAGCGGAGACGTTGTCGAAGAGCAAGCCAGGGGTCGGTTCAGGCAGAGTTCAATCGTGGTCAGACGGATCAGGACAGCAACAGAGTAAACACCAGGAACAGGAAACAGGAAGCAGGAAGCTGTAGACCATAAGGCAAGGTCCTAGTGCAGCAGAGGTGTTTATATAGGCCATTTGGCGCCACTTAGTGGCAAGTGTGGAAAGTGAACAGGAATCCAAAGTCCATAGGTTTGGCTAAATAGGCTTTCTCCGTTGGTTAACAAACACTCTCCGTCTGCACATAACTATGTGCCTGGGCTTACTCCCTGACATGGACTGACTGACTGACTGTTAAACGGGGAGTTTGGTCTGTCAGAGTTTGGTCTGTCACTGTGAAGCGGGCGTAACCCTTACACTACTTGACAGATACAACATCATACCTGATCGTATTCACACACTGGATGTTTTAAAGCACGTTATTCCAAACAATTTAGGAATGTTAGGTGATTTATGCCCTTTATGGATCAAAACCCGACTCTGCGTCAACTACGTAATTTTCCATGGGAGTTTTGCCATGGATCCCCCTCTGGCATGCCACAGTCCAGGTGTTAGTCCCCTTGAAACAACTTTTCCATCACTATTGTGGCCAGAAAGAGTCCCTGTGTGTTTTAAAATTCGCCTGCCTATTGAAGTCTATGGCGGTTCGCCCGGTTCGCGAACATTTGCCGATGTTCGCGTGCGCCGTTCGCGAACGGCGAAATTTAGGTTTGCGACATCACTACCAAAATTATGTTATATATAAAATATACCTCCCTTAAAACACTAATCCTAAAAAAAAAGCATCAAACACCAACCCCACAACACTAAACACCAACACTATATATAGTTTTTTAATTTTTGTAACTGAAAGTAGAAAAGAAAACACAGAGGGGTAGCCCACCACACTAAAACTTACAACAATGTACACAGTGAACCTTATGTAACCCACCATGCTACTATTTACTATAATGTAGCTCAATGCAACAATGTACATAGCACTGTTTCGGGCCACCACTAAGTGAGTAATAAAGTGTGAGGTGTGTGAGGTAACATATCAGGCTGGGCATGCAGATTATATCATTAGCAGATGGTCTATGGGCAAAGCTACTACAGAGAATATATTTGCTTGACTAGCCAGCCTCCAGTTTAGTCTGTGTGTAGATGAAGTAAAGTGCAAAGATATGTGGTGATGTAGCTAAAATATAAAATATGTAACATCCCTCCTCCTCCTCCATAAAAGACCCAAAAGCTTTACTAGTATGTAGTGTTGAGCGAACACGGACTGTATTATTCGTGTTCGTACCGAATAATTGGATTTTTTGTACCCGAACACGGACACGGACACTTTACTGTATGTTCGGGTAAAAATCCGTGTTCGGTCGTTTTATTTCCGGGTTTTGCATGCTTTGGCGCTCTTTTCATGGCGGGCTTTCAACAGCCAATCAACAATCGTTTAACTGGTGTGCCTTAAGCCATCCCAGCCATGCCTGCAAATGTCTCAGTAGCTGTGATTGGCCGTCTGAAGCATGTGACCAAGTCTTTATAAGTTCGAGGCAGCCGCAGCGGCGTCATTATGCTGCTTAGATTCAGGGACAGAGCACACATCAACGTGCTGGCTGCTGATTAGGGAAAGATAGGCAGGAAAAAACCATTTGTGTCCGGATAGAATTGAGGGACAGGTCGGAGTGTTTAGGCAGGGCGAGTTGTAGGCATTTTAGGGATAGAGTCTGCTGAATTATAGGGTCAGTGTCTTCTACAAACTACAATCGATATTGCTGTGTGGGGGGTGGGGTCTGCACTCAATCCTGATCTACGATCTCTTCTCAATCCTGTTAGGGACAGAGTCTGCTGAATTTTAGGGAAACTGTGTTCTACAAACTACAATCGATATTGCTGTGTGGTGTGGGATTGGAGATAGGCAGGTGTCAGTGATCCACATCCATTTTTCTGTGTGTGAGCTGCAGTGAACACAATCTTTTTGGGCTGCAGTGAACACAATCTTTTTGGGCTGCAGTGAACACAATCTTTTTGGGCTGCAGTGAACACAATCTTTTTGGGCTGCAGTGAACACAATCTTTTTGGGGTGCAGTGAACAAAATCTTTTTGGGGTGCAGTGAACACAATCCTTTTTGGTGTGCAGTGAACACAATCTTTGTGGGGTGCAGTGAACAAAATCCTTTGTGGGGTGCAGTGAACACAATCTTTTTGGGGTGCAGTGAACAAAATCCTTTTTGGGGTGCAGTGAACAACATCCTTTTTGGGGTGCAGTGAACACAATCTTTTTGGGGTGCAGTGAACAAAATCCTTTGTGGGGTGCAGTGAACACAATCTTTTTGGGGTGCAGTGAACACAATCTTTTTGGGGTGGAGTGAACAACATCCTTTTTGGGGTGCAGTGAACAAAATCCTTTTTGGGGTGCAGTGAACAAAATCATTTTTGGGGTGCAGTGAACACAATCTTTTTGGGGTGCAGTGAACACAATCTTTGTGGGGTGCAGTGAACACAATCTTTTTGGGGTGGAGTGAACAACATCCTTTTTGGGGTGCAGTGAACAACATCCTTTTTGGGGTGCAGTGAACACAATCTTTGTGGGGTACAGTGAACAGAATCTTTGTGGGGTGCAGTGAACACAATCTTTGGGGGGTACAGTGAACACAATCTTTGTGAGGTGCAGTGAACACAATCTTTGTGGGGTGCAGTGAACACAATCATTGTGGGGTGCAGTGAACTCAATCTTTGTGGGGTACAGTGAACACAATCTCATACTTCTGAAGGTTTGAGGGTGCTGCCTGTTCCATACTCCCCCTACTCCTCATCTAGCCTTTTAGGGGTACAAACAATAGTAATTGGGGCCTAGTGTGGTTGTGTACGTGTGATATACATACACTTTTTTGGGATCATATTTTCTATTCCGCTATTTAATCAAAAACCTTTGGGGATCAGTTAAATTGGGGGATAGTCTGTGTTGGTACGTGTGAGAGAGATCCACCTTTCCAAGTTGTTGGGGTTCATCTCATACTTCTGAAGGTTTGAGGGTGCTGCCTGTTCCATACTCCCCCTACTCCTAGCCTTTTAGGGGTACAAACAATAGTAATTGGGGCCTAGTGTGGTTGTGTACGTGTGATATACATACACTTTTTTGGGATCATATTTTCTATTCCGCTATTTAATCAAAAACCTTTGGGGATCAGTTAAATTGGGGGATAGTCTGTGTTGGTACGTGTGAGAGAGATCCACCTTTCCAAGTTGTTGGGGTTCATCTCATACTTCTGAAGGTTTGAGGGTGCTGCCTGTTCCATACTCCCCCTACTCCTAGCCTTTTAGGGGTACAAACAATAGTAATTGGGGCCTAGTGTGGTTGTGTACGTGTGATATACATACACTTTTTTTGGATCATATTTTCTATTCCGCTATTTAATCAAAAACCTTTGGGGATCAGTTAAATTGGGGGATAGTCTGTGTCGGTACGTGTGAGAGAGATCCACCTTTCCAAGTTGTTGGGCTTCATCTCATACTTCTGAAGGTTTGAGGGTGCTGCCTGTTCCATACTCCCCCTACTCCTCATCTAGCCTTTTAGGGGTACAAACAATAGTAATTGGGGCCTAGTGTGGTTGTGTACGTGCGAGATACATACACTTTTTTTGATCATATTTCCTATTCCGCTATTCAATAAAAACCTTTGAGGATCAATTGAATTGCGGGATAGTCTGTGTCGGTACGTGTGAGAGAGATCCACCTTTCCAAGTTGTTGGGGTTCATCTCATACTTCTGAAGGTTTGAGGGTGCTGCCTGTTCCATACTCCCCCTACTCCTCATCTAGCCTTTTAGGGGTACAAACAATAGTAATTGGGGCCTAGTGTGGTTGTGTACGTGTGATATACATACACTTTTTTTGGATCATATTTTCTATTCCGCTATTTAATCAAAAACCTTTGGGGATCAGTTAAATTGGGGGATAGTCTGTGTTGGTACGTGTGAGAGAGATCCACCTTTCCAAGTTGTTGGGGTTCATCTCATACTTCTGAAGGTTTGAGGGTGCTGCCTGTTCCATACTCCCCCTACTCCTCATCTAGCCTTTTAGGGGTACAAACAATAGTAATTGGGGCCCAGTGTGGTTGTGTACGTGTGATATACATACACTTTTTTGGGATCATATTTTCTATTCCGCTATTTAATCAAAAACCTTTGGGGATCAGTTAAATTGGGGGATAGTCTGTGTCGGTACGTGTGAGAGAGATCCACCTTTCCAAGTTGTTGGGGTTCATCTCATACTTCTGAAGGTTTGAGGGTGCTGCCTGTTCCATACCCCCCCTACTCCTCATCTAGCCTTTTAGGGGTACAAACAATAGTAATTGGGGCCTAGTGTGGTTGTGTACGTGCGAGATACATACACTTTTTTTGATCATATTTCCTATTCCGCTATTCAATAAAAACCTTTGAGGATCAATTGAATTGCGGGATAGTCTGTGTCGGTACGTGTGAGAGAGATCCACCTTTCCAAGTTGTTGGGGTTCATCTCATACTTCTGAAGGTTTGAGGGTGCTGCCTGTTCCATACTCCCCCTACTCCTCATCTAGCCTTTTAGGGGTACAAACAATAGTAATTGGGGCCTAGTGTGGTTGTGTACGTGTGATATACATACACTTTTTTTGGATCATATTTTCTATTCCGCTATTTAATCAAAAACCTTTGGGGATCAGTTAAATTGGGGGATAGTCTGTGTTGGTACGTGTGAGAGAGATCCACCTTTCCAAGTTGTTGGGGTTCATCTCATACTTCTGAAGGTTTGAGGGTGCTGCCTGTTCCATACTCCCCCTACTCCTCATCTAGCCTTTTAGGGGTACAAACAATAGTAATTGGGGCCCAGTGTGGTTGTGTACGTGTGATATACATACACTTTTTTGGGATCATATTTTCTATTCCGCTATTTAATCAAAAACCTTTGGGGATCAGTTAAATTGGGGGATAGTCTGTGTCGGTACGTGTGAGAGAGATCCACCTTTCCAAGTTGTTGGGGTTCATCTCATACTTCTGAAGGTTTGAGGGTGCTGCCTGTTCCATACCCCCCCTACTCCTCATCTAGCCTTTTAGGGGTACAAACAATAGTAATTGGGGCCTAGTGTGGTTGTGTACGTGTGATATACATACACTTTTTTTGGATCATATTTTCTATTCCGCTATTTAATCAAAAACCTTTGGGGATCAGTTAAATTGGGGGATAGTCTGTGTCGGTACGTGTGAGAGAGATCCACCTTTCCAAGTTGTTGGGGTTCATCTCATACTTCTGAAGGTTTGAGGGTGCTGCCTGTTCCATACCCCCCCTACTCCTCATCTAGCCTTTTAGGGGTACAAACAATAGTAATTGGGGCCTAGTGTGGTTGTGTACGTGCGAGATACATACACTTTTTTTGATCATATTTCCTATTCCGCTATTCAATAAAAACCTTTGAGGATCAATTGAATTGCGGGATAGTCTGTGTCGGTACGTGTGAGAGAGATCCACCTTTCCAAGTTGTTGGGGTTCATCTCATACTTCTGAAGGTTTGAGGGTGCTGCCTGTTCCATACTCCCCCTACTCCTCATCTAGCCTTTTAGGGGTACAAACAATAGTAATTGGGGCCCAGTGTGGTTGTGTACGTGTGATATACATACACTTTTTTTGGATCATATTTTCTATTCCGCTATTTAATTTAACTGGGCCTCCATGCGAGACCTGTGTGCCTTGTTGCGCTGTTTTGAGTACTCCACCAACATGGCCAGTGGCAATGACGCCGTTCTCAGCTTAACTATCCCACTTCTATGCCTCCTTGAAAAAACAATTCGGGCGATGATGGAAGAGGATGTGGCACAGGATGAGGAGGAGGAGGAGGATGAAGAGGTAACATTTCCAAGGCTTTCAGGGCAGTCATTCGCAAGGGGCTCCGAGGGTGGGTTCCTGCACACGCAAACGCCAGGGACGCAATTGTCCAGCAGGGGCACAGTTCTGGAGGATGAGGAGGATGAGGAGGAGGAGGAGCTGGAGGAGGAGATGGAACCATGTTCACAGCAGGGTGGCACCCAGGCCAGCTCATGGCCATCACTGGTGCGTGGCTGGGGGGATACAGAGGACACGGACGATACACCTCCCACAGAGGACAGCCTTTCGTTGCCTCTGGGCAGCCTGGCACACATGAGCGATTACATGCTGCAGTGTCTCCACAACGACCGCTGAGTTGCCCACATTCTAACTTGTGCTGATTACTGGGTGGCCACGCTGCTGGATCCCCGTTACAAGGACAACGTACCGTCCTTAATTCACTCACTGGAGCGCGATCGCAAGATGCGCGAGTACAAGCGCACGCTGGTAGACGCCATGCTGCTGGCATTCCCATCTGACAGCGGGGCCACAGTGGAAGCACAAGGCAGAGGAGGAGGAGGAGGAGGTCGCCAACGCAACCAGGGCACCGCCAGCACCGCAGAAGGCAGGGTTAGCATGGCCGAAATGTGGAAAAGCTTTGTCAGCACGCCACAACAAACAGCAGCACCAGCAGCTCAGATGGAACGTCTTAGCAGGAGGCAGCATTTTACCAACATGGTGGAGCAGTATGTGTGCACACGCCTACATGTAGTGAATGACGGGTCTGCCCCCTTCAACTTCTGGGTCTCCAAATTGGGCACATGGCTTGAGCTTGCCCTTTACGCCTTGGAGGTGCTGGCGTGCCCTGCAGCCAGTGTATTATCTGAACGGGTATTTAGCACGGCTGGGGGCGTTATAACAGACAAGCGCAGCCGCCTGTCCAGAGACAATGTGGACAAGCTCACGTTCATTAAAATGAACCAGGCATGGATCCCACGGGACTTTTCCGTACCTTATGCAGAATAGCAATGGATACCGACCTTACCCACCCATTGTTCCATTTTTGCTCTTTCTCACTCTTTTGGGGTGTACCCTCATTTAAAATTTTTGAAAAGAAGCAGTGTTGGCTACCTCGTCCTCCTCCTCAGGGCCAGATTAATGTAGGGGCTATTGGAGCTGCAGCTCCAGGCCCCTACCTTTTATATAGGCCCCGGGTTGGCCATATTCACTGTTACCGCTCTTCTGTCACTTGTAAACACAGAAGTCTGGCTTCTATGCTCGCTTCCCCAGGCAGCACCCTCAGAACCTCCCCACACAGCGTGAAGGCCGGACAAGGAGGGACAGTTGGCGATGCATGGATGTGTTTATGGGCTTCAGAGACAGCATCCCATGTTGAATTAGGCATGCATGGCTGCACCCTTCCTCCTCTGGGTGCATGGCAAGGCACGGCCCTTAAGGCCCTTCAAAATCCTCAGCACCAAGCCCATGATGCTGTTAATCCGGCCCTGGTCCTCCTCCACCGCCGCTTCCACCTACACCGCCCATAGGTGTGCGCAGCCTATTGCATTAAGGTGTGCACCCCAAAGTTGAAATACACATGCATGTGTTTGCCAGCAGGGAGAGTAATGTATCGGGGCCATGTACCTGTAGGCAAGGAGAAATAGAGCAGAGCAGGTCCCAGGGAGATCTTTCCCATCTCCTCACTGGCAATGCTATGTGCCCTAGGTGATTAGGGTGTGCCCAGGCACACCCAGCACACCCTGTGCGCACGCCTATGTCACCGCCACATCCACCACCACCTCAACCTCCCTCCTACTCCATATGGGCCTCGTCCTTCAGAGATGAAGAAGAACATTGTTTTATTTTTCTGTTTTTTTTTGTTGTTTTAAGTTATTTCCCTATCCACATTTGTTTGCAGAGCACTTGCCATGCTCTTAATTACGTTTTGCTGCCATTTGCAGCACTCTAGCCCTTTCCTTTGGTGTTTTAGAGCCATTTTAGTGCCTTAAAGTTCGGGTCCCCATTGACTTCAATGGGGTTCGGTGTCCGGGAAAAGTTCGGTAAAAGTCCGGGACACGGACCCGGACTTTTTTTTAAAGTTCGGCCGAACCCGTCGAACACGGACATCTAGGTGTTCGCTCAACCCTACTAGTATGGTTTCTAAAAACCAAAAAAAAAAAATGAAAAAGGGAGAAACATCCTATAAAATTCTGCTACAGAAAGAAAGGGTGTCAGTGTACAGTACTATTCCAACACTACAAGGATTATAACAAAAAAAGTAAAAGCACAATCAGGGCAGCTAAAATAGACCATGAAAGCCACGTAGCAGAGGAGAGTAAACAAAAATCTCCCAAATTTTTAAAATATATTAACATTAAGAAAGTGAGGTTAGACCATATTTGCCCCTATTAGGGATGATCAGGGGAAGTTGGTTACAAAAGACAAGGAAAAGGCATCTGTAGTAAATGCATTATTCCCCTTGATTTTCACAAAGGAAAAGGAGAGGTATAGTAATCAAGACTGTATTGTTAGTAGCATGTCACAGAATGTACCCTTGTGGCTAACAGAAGCCAGTGTCAGAAATAGACTTGAAAAACCTAACGCAAATAAATTACCAGGATCAGATGGCTTACACCCAAGAGTCCTTAAAGAACCTAGCCAGGTTAAAGCCACAACTTTGTTCCTAATTTCTATGGGCAGCTTACTGACTGAAATAGTGCCAGCTGATTAGCAAAAAGCCAACGTGGTACCAATAGTACAGTATGTAAACTATTAGAGGGGATGATAAGGAACTTTATCCAAGAATTTGCTGATGCAAACAGTATTATTAGTAGTATTTAGCATGGATTTATGAATGACCGTTGTTGCCAGACCAATCTGTTAACAATCTAATATTAAGTGAGCTGTCATCTAAATAAAGGAAGGCCTGTGGTTGTGGTGTATTTGGATTTTGGAAAAGCATTTAAAACAATTTCCCATAAACGTTCACATTACAAATTGAGGTCTGTTGGAATGGAGCATAGGGTATGTACCTGGATAGAAAACTGGTTACAGGGGCATGTTCAGAGGATGGTGATAAATAGTGAATACTCAGAATGGTCTGGAGTGGTAAGTGGTTACCCCAAGGAACTGCTTGGGACCAACTCTGTTTAATTTATTCATAAACGATATGAAGTTTGGGAGAAATAGTTCAATTTCAATGTTTGCCGCGATACAAAGCTAAGCAGGGCAAAAACTTCTCAGAAGGATATGGAAACCTTACAGGAGGACCTCAATAAAATAATGGGATGGGCAACTACATAGCAAATATAGTTTAATGTTGAAAAATGCAAAGTAATGCATTTGGGGATCAAAATAGTTACTCACTAGTGGGAGAACCTTTGGTGGAAAACAGGATGGAAAAGGATCTGGGGGTCCTAGCAAATCACAGGCTCAGCAATGGCATACAATGCCAAGCTGCTGAAAGCAAAACAAGCTGAATATTAGCGTGCATGTAAAGGGGGACTTACTCAAGAGATAAAATTATAATTCTGCCACTTTACAAGACTCTGGTTCGCCCAGAGTCTTGTAAAGTTCAGGTGACTAAAAGCAACAAACCTATTCTCCCTGGAGAACAGACGCTTGAGAGAAGATATGATAGCAATATACAAACACCTCAATGATTAATCTGGCATAGGGAAAAACTATTCAGTTGCAGGAAGTTTAAAAAGAAACTCGGCCACTTATTGAAACTCAAAGAGAAGCGGTTTAACCTTAATCGGCATAGAGGGCTCTTTATTTTCAGAGAGGTAAGAATACTCCCTTCCACAAGAAGTGTTATCAACGGGGAAGTTGATAGTTTTAAAAAAAACTATTTGATGGACAACTACGGGGATATGGGAATTATACAGAGATATGAGAATTATTATTAAACTTACATAAACTCATGTACACACCTACACCAACACGGGTTGAAGTGGATGGACTGCTGTCTTTTTTCAACCTTACCAATTATGTAACTATGTAACTATGTAACACACTGTGCCTGTATATAGAACTGTATATACAGTATCTCACAAAAGTGAGTACACCCCTCACGTTTTTGTAAATATTTTATTATATCTTTTCATGTGACAACACTGAAGAAATGACACTTTGCTACAATGTAAAGTAGTGAGTGTACAGCTTGTATAACAGCGTAAATTTGCTGTCCCCTCAAAATAACTCAACACACAGCCAACAGTGTCTAAACCACTGGCAACAAAAGTGAGTACATCCGTAAGTCAAAATTTCCAAATTGGGCCCAAAGTGTCAATATTTTGTGTGGCCACCATTATTTTCCAGCACTGCCTTAACCCTCTTGGGCATGGAGTTCATCAGAGCTTCACAGGTTGCAACTGGAGTCCTCTTCCACTCCTCCATGACAACATCACAGAGCTGGTGGATGTTAGAGACCTTTAGCTCCTCCACCTTCCGATTGAGGATGCCCCACAGATGTTCAATAGGGTTTAGGTATGAAGACATGCTTGACCAATCCATCACCTATACCCTCAGCTTCTTCTTGAATAAGGCAGTGGTTGTCTTGGAGGTGTGTTTGGGGTCATTATTATGTTGGAATACTGCCCTACGGCCCAGTCTCTGAAGGGAGGGGATCATGCTCTGTTTCAGTATGTCACAGTACATGTTGGCATTCATGGTTCCCTCAATGAACTGTAGCTCCCCAGTGCCCGCAGCACTCATGCAGCCCCAGACCATGACACTCCCACCAACATGCTTGACTATAGGCAAGTCACACTTGTCTTTGTACTCTTCACTTGTTTGCTGCAACATACGCTTGACACCATCTGAACTGAATAAGTTTATCTTGGTCTCATCAGACCACAGGACATGGTTCCAGTATTCCATGTCCTTAGGCTACTTGTCGTCAGAAAACTGTTTGCAGGGTTTCTTTGCATCATCTTTAAAAGAGGCATCCTTTTTGGACGACAGCCATACAGACCAATTTGATGCAGCGTGCGGCGTATGGTCTGAGCACTGACAGGCGGACCCCCCACCCCTTCAACCTCTGCAGCAATACTGGCAGCACTCATACTTTTATTTTCTAAAGACAGCCTCTGGATATGATGCTGAGCATGTGCACTCAACTTCTTTGGTTGACCTTGGCGAGGCCTGTTCTAAGTGGAATCTGTCCTGTTAAACCACTGTATGGTCTTGGCTACCGTGCTGCAGCTCAGTTTCAGGGTGTTGCAAGTCAATTTAAAAGTAATCAGCTGTGATTGGGCACAGCTGATTACACAGTAAAGGGCTGCCGTAAATGGCCCTTCACCACGATCTGTGATCAGCTGTGTCCAAAAGATACAGGGGTCATAGAGAGCACCATGGTTCTGGGAGGATGTCCACGGATGCCCTCCCAGAACTGGACCGCCATGTAGCTGTAGCCATCTTTTGGCTATAGCATAGTCAGGACAAGGCTAGAGCAGTGACATCACCCAAAGGTTCAGTGGCCAACTCATTGTCAGCATTTCGTACTCTCCCCCACAGCCATGCTGGATGCTCAGTTTACATTACCAAACTGGAGTGGCCTGAAAATAGGTAAGTATATACATATTTCTTACACAGGTTAGTTTGCATAGGTGTTGAGAGGGGGAGAGGCAGTTTTAAGGCTAGTTAGATGTAATCTGGAATTCTAACTTAAGAGACTATTGAAAATTTTGTTAAGAAATCAAGAACTCCTCCAGCTGTATGCATGAAAATACAATATATTAATAGGCAACATTTCATTATTACCTGGGATTAAAAAAAAAATATTTTAAAATGTTTTATTTTTTTAGTTAAAACTATTGCAAACAAAAACAATATTTATAAAACCACTTTACATTCTCTTTAAGATGAGACAGCACTTCAAAGTTATTAGCTGCATACCAAATAAGTAAAGGTGCAAAAACAACACTAACCTGCATTGTCTACAATAAGAGAGAGAGCAAAAGGTCAAAAAGGCATGATGGAACATTCATGGTTTTTGTTTTTAATACCTATATTAGTCTGTTCACAGTCTCAGGTTACAAAATAAGTGTAAGGTGTAAGCATGCTATAGTAACATCTGTTTTAAGAAATTATTGGACAAATTAATACACTTTCATCCATTTAAACTAATGCTAAAATTTTGCATGGTGCATACAAAAAGTTGGCCACAATCACGGACTAGAGGGAAATTATGAGGCAAACCAAAATGAGGTGGTAAGTAACAGTGTGCAGATCTAAAACAAGCTTACTGATGATTTATATCTGTGAAAAAAGGGATACAGCTAAAACCGTTTTTTATTTGGTGTGAAATATCTTTAAAGCCATTAAAGCTCACATCAAGAAAAACTGTTTTACTTGCAGGTTAAATGCTGATAAGATGTACTAGGTCACTTAAGTATAGAAAGGTTCACAGATGTCTGCAAGTAACCATTTGTTCTTACGAGGTGTATTCTAGGACACTGCTGCTCTGTGCTCTGATAAAATCTAAATCTTATGAAGTAAAGAGTCAGTGTAAAACCTCAAAGGCATTTCCCATAAATCTGATAAATTACAGCCCAGGTGCGGTAACAATTTGTCACGACTGTTGTAAATATGTAGACTTTAACCAACCTGTCACAAAGGAGAAAGTGAGTCTGTCTGAGTGACTTTACCTGCAAATCACACCTGGAGTATATTACCTTTTGCAAGCTTGGACTAAATTTACAATCTTTTAAATGCAGTTACAAGCGATTATGATTTTGTAACTACTCCAGTCATTAGCAAGCCTACACAAGATATTTCTTTTCCAACAACATAAATGCAATGCTGTCATTTCATATTACTTCACTCGAGGAGCCACAACAAAAGAAATATAAATTATTATTCAGAGGTTGTTTCATGTCTATATATGTATAACTATGTAACCTAAAAGGTTAAATATAACCACATAAACAGCATTTTGTGTCTTACTTAGTATGAATTTATGGAGGATGTACGTTTCTTAGAATGTTCTGAATGTACAGTACATAATGTAGTGCGTATACTGAATGTACATTTCACAGTTGAAAAAAGATGGGAAACCTAATATCTGTACTCACATACAGTGTCTCACAAAAATGAGTACATTCCTCACATTTTTGTAAATATTTTATTATAACTTTTCATGTGACAACACTGAAGAAATGACACTTTGCTACAATATAAAGTAGTGGGTGTACAGCTTGTATAACAGTTTAAATTTGATGTCCCCTCAAAATAACTCAACACACAGCCATTAATGTCTAAACCGTTGGCAACAAAAGTGAGTACACCCCTAAGTAAAAAAAAAGTCCATATTTGCCCATAAGTGTCAATATTTTGTGTGGCCACCATTATTTTCCAGCACTGCCTTAACCCACTTGGGCATGGAGTTCACCAGAGCTTCACAGATTGCCACTGGAGTCCTCTTCCACGCCTTCATAATGACATCACAGAGCTGGTGGATGTTAGAAACCTTGCGCTCCTCCACCCTCCGTTTGAGGATTCTCCACAGATGCTCAATAGGGTTTAGGTCTGAAAACATGCTTGGCCAGTCCATAACCTTTACCCTCATCTTCTTTAGCAAGGCAGTGGTTGTCTTGGAGGTGTGTTTGGCGTCATTATCATGTTGGAATACTGCCCTGTGGCCCAGTCCCTGAAGATAGGGGATCATGCTCTGCTTCAGTATTTCACAGTACATGTTATTAAAAAACCCTCCTGCCGCTTCACACGCGTCCAGCGTAATGAGCAGCTAGAGCTTTGACAGCTCTTTTATAAGAAAGGGGCGGGGACACCTGCCCCTTCTGACGTGACGTCAGTTAATGTTTTCACTGTACCAGCACCATAATGTATTGCACTGGTGCAGTTAATAAATGACTGATTTCACGTCAGAAGGGATGGTGCCACTGCTAGGTGTCCTTGCCCCTCTCTTAGAAAAGAGCTGCCGCAGCTCTAGCAACTCATTCTCCAGGAGGCGTGTGAAGCGGCAGGAGCGTCTTTTTTTTCCCTATTTTTCGGGTGTGCGGTGGGCGACGTGATTGCTGATGGATTTACATTGGGGGACACTATTTTTTTTTTTTTTTTAATAAAGGACTTGTCAGAAACTGGCTTTTGTCTTTTTTTTCTTTTTTGTACTCTTTTTTTGGTGAATGGGTAGGGGTACCCGATATCCATTCACATGGGGGGTGGTTCTGGGTGCTTCCAGATTCTGATCAGCCTCCCCTAGCAAACCCCCACAACCACAGCCCACAGTTGTCGGGAAGAGACCCCTGTCCTCATCAACATGGGGCAAGGTGGTTTGGGGTGGGGTGGGCTGAGCCCCCTCTGCCCCAAAGCACCCCCCATGCTGAGGGCATGTGGCCTGGTATGAATCAGGAGGGGGGCACTCGCTCGTCCCCACCACCATCCTGTCCAACAAGGCTGTGTGGATAAGGGTCTAGTATGAATTTTAGGGGGAACCTCACGTTGTTTTTTTTTTTTTTCACTTTAAGCATTATTTACTGCTCCTGTAAAAATGACCATTTAAAAAAAAAATTGCATTGATTCATGTTGCCCAGGGCAGTACCCAGGTCCCCATACACTTTTTGGGCCAAAACCTTGCATTTAAGCTTTTAAAATGAGGACTTTTGGTTTTTCATGTCGTGTCCCATACACTTTAATGGAGTTTGCATGTTCGCTAGAAAATTTCCCCTGTTCGAGATGTTCTGGTGCGAACTGAACAGGGGAACAGGGGAGTGTTCGGCTCATCCCTATTCACTACTTTACATTGTAGCAAAGTGTCATTTCTTGAGTGTTGTCACATGAAAAGATATAATAAAATATTTACAAAAATGTGAGGGGTATACTCACTTTTGAGAGATACTTTATGTGGACATTGCATGTTGGTGGAAATTTAAACCAGGAAAGGGCAATGCATGATCCTTTTTGTCTTAGTGATTGATATTTTCTGTGGCAGTGTTTTAGAAAGCATCATTTGAAAGTCTGGCTTGCTTTCACCATCATTTCAAAGTCTGGCTCAAATAATTTATCCTGGTACAGCTGCTCATCTTTCCGTCTAGTGTGCTGTAGATAGCAAGATGTCAGGTAGCAAACCCAAGTATGTTTTTCAATTAATATGTAGATGTCAGGTAGAGAAAATAGTCAAATACTTGTTCTAAATATTAATTACTCAATTTAGTGAGTTCATATTCATCAACTTTGTTGTGGACCTGTGTCGATGGGCTTTCAGTTTGTGTTGTTTGGAAAATGCAGCTTGCTTTTGACATCAGTTTGAGACACTTCCGAGATCATTCACAATTCATTCAAAGTGCATTTAACCTGCAATTGTTCTCTTTTGACCTGCTTTAAGCTGTTTTTGCATTCCTATAAACTTGTATGGGTAGAGTTCTGATGTGAATGAAAGCTTACGACATATAGCTAGTATCTTCGTGGCTGCTGGTGTAGATCCTGAGGTATAACAAAAATGACCCTGATGTCATTCGAAATGGGATATTACTTACAATACTGTAGGCCCCATGCATCTCTGAGGCAGTATTCTCATGGAGTCACAAAGCCAGCCTCAATATACAACAAAAAGGAACATTTTATTCATCAAATATACCACCAAGTATCCACAAAAAAAATATTATCACCAAATATTGTTGCCTAAAGTATTCAAATGTATTATTATTTGTATTAGATATTATTTCTAAAAACTGACCAAATAGAACAGCTTCCCACAAAACCCACAAAACCCATAAAAAATAGAATGTAAATGTTAACATGCAATATAGAGTAATATTATAAGCTCTGAAGACGTCACCAGAAGTGACGAAACGCGTTAGCTTGGAACGCATAGCGAGGGGACGTTGCGTTGGTTGGATAGCAAGCCGGAAGCCGGAAGCTACTCCGAGAGGACTTGCAGCCCGCACCGCACCGCTGACCACCAATCTAAACGGCTGGAAAACTTTTTAATGCTGCTAACCCTATTTGGGTAAATAAATTATCTTCATACTGCACTATCTGGAGCATTCTTCTCTTTCCCATGTACTAAACCGGATCGTGTAAAATGGAAGCCTGAGGGATTGTTGTCATCCTAGGGGATACCTTGAGGAGATCCGTTGAGCCCAGGGGCTCACTAAGCCTGATTGGTCCTGGTGCCATAAGGCATTCAGTACCCACATCCTTTGGTCAGTGACCCAACCTTATTATCTAAAAATGGGGATATTGCTGCGCTAAAATGTAAAGATAAAACCATACATAAAATAAATGAAAGGTCAACAGACCAATTGAAAGCAGCCAGCACCTGATCTAGAATCAGAAATACCAGATCCGAATGGCACTATAGAATGGAAATGGTGCAGCACTAACAAAAATAAATAAAATCCACAGTCCATACAAATGTTCACAATGGATCAAATATAAAATGCAGTAAACAAAGTTCATCAGAGAGTGCTCCAAAGAGAAGGGAAACTGTCCACCACTTCAAACTTGGAAAAAGCCCCGAGTGCAGGAACCGCCACCAAGATAATAAATGGCCTCTTACCAATATGCAATGACCCCCATTACAAGGATCAAAGCCAGCCTGTGTAATCAAACCGGTGCCCAGATCAACATGTATTGATTCCTAATGCTCCCTCAGCAGCTCCAACCGGAACAAATGCACATAAGGAGAAAAGGGACAACTCCAATAGTGAAGTACGTTCACAGGTTTATTAGGTAAAAGCAGAGTGACAACTCACATTTGTATGAAGAAATCACAGCATGTCTCGGAGCTATACTCTCAGGAACTTTGTTTCCAACCGATAAAAATGGCCGCCGTGTCTCCCTGCTGGCCTCAGCACGACGTACCGCAGGTTCCTCCTCCGACCGGTATCGTCAACACGTGACGTCGTCAGGGGGTGTGGCCTACGGCAGAACGTCTCTATTTATATGCTGGGTGAGACAGGACGGGACGCGCTACGTCCAATCCGGAGCCATCAGGAAGAGGTCGTCCCAAACCACCAACAGGAAGGAGACCAACCAAAACCCGGAACCGGAAATGTGCCATTTGCATGTAAACATCCGGAGCTCAACCCGGAATTGGGTCTCGCAAGCGACGATAAAGCAATCAACCTTATTATCTATTTGGGACAAGGAACATCCGAGTTGTATATATCAAGTTTGAACAGAAGCACTTTATATGAACTTTGGATATATTTTTTGAAAGGACACTACCACTGTTTTTTATCACTAATCACTATTTAAATTATCAATTGTTATTTATAAGCTATATGCACGTTTTACCCACAATAATGATTTTGTTCTGAAATGTAATTAGTATCATACATTTATTACTTGTGGCAACCTATTTAACACTATTGCACTTTATTAATCACTGGAGTATTGGATTACATATAATATTAAGCAAGCGCTGTATATTGGCCGCTTGACCAATTATTCACAAACACATCATTTTTTATACAGCAGCTGCTATTTCACTTATTCATTTATTTATTTATTTATATATTTATTTATATATTTATTCATTAATATTAGATTGCACTTTACTACCCTTTTCCAGTGGCTCGTGGAAATACGCCAGTATTTTTTTGCAATATTATAAGGGCGTACCGTGAAAATGAAAAACATTACTTTTTTTTTAAGAAAGTTTTCACTCACTAAAATGGATTTAGATTCTGTTTAGAAAAACTCTACCCCAAAACTTTTATAAAAGGTATGCTTGTGTTATGCACATGGGATAATATAGAACAGGTACAGTATATTTTATAACCCGCACTAGGATAAATAACTCTAAATTGTGTGATATCACCTTATGTAAAACAATTTAACCAGACAGTAAACCTCAAATTGTTATAATAGGCTGCTGCTTACCACCTAATTGAATAAAACCATGCATAAATAACAAATTAATTTAAACACATGCAAAACATAGTCCATATCCACATGTATCTTCCAGAAATGAACAAAATTGCAGTCTCTTAATAGTGTTGTGTGTTATTCATTGCAAAATGTTTTCAGTGCGGTGCTCCCCTCCAGTGCTCCCACTTATTCACCAACCTGATCATTGTGTGTGTCTATAGAGACCGGGGTCCAGGGACATGAGCTGGTGCTGAGCCTAGCAGGGGCTGCTGAGGAGGAACCAAGGCCTAACGTTCTGAGTGAGTAGAAAGAAGAGGAAGCTTTCCTGATATTGTGACCTAGGAGGAGCACCTATAGCCCCCTTGGGAGGGACAAAAGTGTTACTAGATCATATCAGTGTATATGATCCATTATCTCAGGTTAGAGCACAACTGGTGAAGAGGTTGAACATGGAATAAAGCATGCTTGACACAGAATAGAGGATACCGGAAGAGCACATAATATTGTGGACTGCACCAGTAAGTTTATGATTATCTGGCAGCACTTATGGACATTATATGACTTAATACAAATACAAATGCTTTGTTGCTGTGATCATTTCTATTTACACATCATTTTTGTTGGGTTGACACCCAGAGTGACTTTTGTGATGAATTCGCATCCCACTGGTAGTATATATGTTTTGCACTTAATCGTATCTACACGGCTCTAAAGGATAACTATTTATGCATTTTAATGTGGAGCGCGACATTATTATTAATTTATGTACACTCACCAAGGGTTGTGGACTCTTACATATAAGATAAGTGTCATATGCACTTGATACTCAGTTGTCCTGGTGTTGCTTGTATTCCTCCTCTGGGACCACCCCTTTTGTGCAGCAGCACTCCTAGGATTGTGGGGACTTGTGATCATCCTCTGGGACTTCTCCTTTAGTGTAGTAATATTGCTCAGGGTGATGGTTTACTTTCAAATATAAAGGGAATGACAGAATGGATCCCCATAGCACAATTCCCCTTATTTTAAATCATATGCAAAATTGGTTATACTCACTTAAATTGTATAAAACAGAGCAGGATCACCGGACCAGAAGTGACTCAACTCAGGCCCCCCACAGCCCCCTCATCTTCATCCTCCTTGTCCTTACAGTACTCTTCCTGAATTTAGTCAAAAATGTCCACAGGTGTTAGTTCCTGGGAGTAACACATGAATATTTGTCTTTGAAACCTACAAAAGTGTAAGCTCTAATTTTGATTAAAACATAGCTTTTACTACACTACGTTTGGAGATAGATCCTTAGACTTTATAAACAGTTAAATAAAATAAACCACATTTTTCTAAAAAATCTGTGTGTCTAAAGGGCATAGAGAAAGCAGTTATACTTCCCCTATACCATGCTTCAATGGCAGTCAGCATGGCCTTCTGTTTTCCAGGTTGTGGGCCAGCCCTCTGCATTCTCGCTTCCCATGCAGGACTAGGGGTTGTGCATTGTATGTGATGCCTGCGACCGATGATGCTGTGTGGAGAAGCAACTTTTGGGGGAACTATTTTTACTTTTACTGGAGTTCTGTTTTTTTTTTTCCATGAAGTTTATTGAAAGATTGAATAAAGGTAACAGTTACCACAATAAGTACAATCAAATTTTACAGTTCAGAGAGAACACACATACTCAATGGCATTAAAGGTAGCCTGTAAGCAAGGGTCATGTTAAACGGCTTCGTACAGAAAAACACAGCGTTAAGATGATGAAAAACCCATGAACAATCATAAGGCAATGCCTGTGTATAGAAATACCAAACATAACTACTGCTATACAGTTTTCAGTAGGTGGAATGTGAAAAACGTATCTGTAGGTTTTAGAAAAGAGAGAAAGAGTATAGTTGTGATCTTGGTGTAAACTCTGTCTAGTGTACTGGATACTAATATAGTAAGTGTGCTTACAGATGATGGTATCTCTGTGTGTTCTGTACATAAAAAGGGAAATTTTGAATGTTCCGATTGTGGCTATTCATTGGTACAGTGGAATGGGGGGTCAT
Organism: Pelophylax lessonae; assembly: GCF_965119305.1. Classification (NCBI taxonomy): domain Eukaryota; kingdom Metazoa; phylum Chordata; class Amphibia; order Anura; family Ranidae; genus Pelophylax; species Pelophylax lessonae. The sequence goes on along the minus strand of NC_138772.1, from coordinate 262,436,773 downwards.
GGACTGGGGTTCAGTTTTAATATTTTACTGTACCAAAACAATGCTGAAGAGTTTTTACAACTTTATGTAATGTAATGTAAATTGTAAACTTGAAATAGACTGTCACTTCTTTTGATAGAAAAATAATGGTGTTTGGAAAAAAATGTGCAGTGTGTGCAATTGCTTAAAATCTATTGCCATCTCTTACTCTCTCCTTTTTACACTTTCTCCTTTTCTTTGTAAGCAAACATACTATGGAAGTTTGTATCTATGTGTTGATTTTATGAAGGAGTTGGGCATGCTAAGTTCTTGGTTAAAGCAGAACTAAAAGTGCCATATGTTTCTTGTGAGCCAGTACCTTGGGCAGGTGGGCTAGAGGGGTCAGAACCTGGTCTCAACATTAACAAATTTAATTTTTTTCATTATTTTTGTATTCAGCAGAAAGCAACAAATGAGCAAACTGGCTTTATCTACACACAGTCGTGTTTTTTAACAGTCTGTAAACTTATTTATGAAAACTAGAGCAAAATTAAGATAGTTTACATAAACCAAACAGTTTTCATAAATTCATTTTAAATTGCATTAAAAATGAAGCCCTGATTGTTTGCTATATCAGCACTTTATTTTAGTTAATTTAGCAATAATGAGCATAATACCATAAACACATAGTTTTCTTTATAAGGGTAAGTCTGATGATGGCATATCAATTCAGTATTTAAATATGTCATTGGTGCATTACAATAACTCACTGCTATCAAAGGGTACATCTTCAGAATCACTTCCATGCACTTTGTTCCACAGTAATAAACAGGAATTCATTTGTAGCATTCATGTGGAGTGCCTCTATTGCCTAAGGCAGATAGGCCCAACCACATTGTTGGTTTCTTTGTTGGTTTTAAAGGGCCATTAAACATACTTGACATAATAACAGGGTAGAAAAAATAGGCCATAGTAGCATATCAGTGAGGTGAAACATGACAAGTAATTAATAGTCACTAAAGAAGAAAAATAGTCCATGAAGTGAAGAGGTGCAAGAAGTAAAAAGAAATAGTAAGTGAGTGAAAACCTTTATTAACATAAGTGTTACTTTGTATCTCTTCCTCACTTGATCTTACTTAGTCTATACAGTCAGACATTACTAAGGTAGTCTGTTGTTTTAGACTCTAGGACACAATAACACTAGGGTATACAAACCACTATGCGCTTCAAAAGCATCTGATATTGTATACAGTATTTGTACAGATGACAATTTAAGCCTCATGGAAGAAATTTAGTAGTTTGGTCACGCTACTAAAGCCACAAGGAAGAATTTTAGTAGCTCGCTCATGCTACTAAAACTTTATGTAATTAATCACTAAATTAAGCAAATGCTTCCTATGAGATGTTACAAATGCCTTGGTATGGTGTACGCTGCACAAGTAACAAGTAGAAGTGACTAATCATGCATGAGCTTTCACAGATGCATTTGAGTGTAATTAAAGTATAACTAAAGCCAAACCTTTTTTAGTTTTGGATGAAGTGAAAAGTAATTAGAAGACCAGAAAGATGATGTAGATTCACCATCTCTATCTGTCCTTCTGACTGTTGGCACCAAAAGAGAAAGTAAAAGTAGATCGCAAACTTTGAGTTGTCAACAGAACAAGAATAAAGGGGAATTTGTTCAATGGGGACACTGGTTCTGGTGAACGCCAGATATTTCCTTTATTTTGAAAGGAATTTTCTTTTGCTTCCTGTTGTGGCTATGGGACAGGAAGTGAAGGAAAATCTCTGCAGTGGAACAGGAAGTGAAGGAAAATCTCTGCAGTGGAACACAAACAAAACAGACAAGGGTTATAACTCCCTCTTACTCTACCAAGATTTAAAACAAAGCTTTAACTTAGCTTTAAGTTCTACTTTAACTCCTACTACATGCTACATGTGTAGCATTCACCATAGGGAGATATTCATTTTCCAACTGTTAACACTATATATACTTACACACATAAACTATATACAGTATGTATAACAATCCTCTGCAGCAGCCCATCCCCCTAGGCTGCATCTTTCAAAGTTAGAACTAGAATACCCAGATCACGTGACCTGATTTTAGAGAACTATTTCATGAGGCACATTTTTTTACATGAAGATCTTTAATGTATGTCAAGAGGGTTTCTCTGTTTCCTTGAGTACCTTGATGCAAGATTTAAAGCACCTCCTGTAAATAATGAATAGTAAATGAAATAATACATTTCAGAGCATAGGGCAGAGTGGAACCATGTTGAATTTTCCCCTAAGCTGATATTTTATACTTTGGTATTAAGGGATATTTCAGCACTAGGACTAACGATACTGTCTGGATGATACAGGAGCAATGTGGAGCACTGGATCATTTTTTTGCAAATATTCCAATTTGATCCCAGGTATGGTATAGGAGAAAGTTAGCTTTTAGGTGAATCACCAGTCAGTAACATGCATAGAACACTGCATGTCCCAGGTAGACATGTATGCAAGGAAAAAGAAACAAGGCACAATATGTAAACCCCAATGCTGTTTTTATTACATGTCATATTCACCTAAAGTCATTGCAGTTCTGAAATATAAAGGAAACTCCTTCATCAAGGCTACAAGACTGCAACATAAAAGGTACAATAAACATATTTCTGGATTGTAAGTTAAGGAATACAATATACAGTATGTAAATATACTATACAAAATACGATAGATAGATAGATAGATAGATAGATAGATAGATAGATAGATAGATAGATAGATAGATAGATAGATAGATAGATAGATAGATAGATAGATAGATAGATAGATAGATAGATAGATAGATAGATAGATAGATAGATAGATAGATAGATAGATAGATAGATAGATAGATAGATAGATAGATAGATAGATAGATAGATAGATAGATAGATAGATAGATAGATAGATAGATAGATAGATAGATAGATAGATAGATAGATAGATAGATAGATAGATAGATAGATAGATAGATAGATAGATAGATAGATAGATAGATAGATAGATAGATAGATAGATAGATAGATAGATAGATAGATAGATAGATAGATAGATAGATAGATAGATAGATAGATAGATAGATAGATAGATATTAGCAGTTTTCCCCATGATAGTCAAAAAGACTAATTATTAGAGCCATTATTTTTAACCAGAAAAAACAAGCGCATTTTTTCATGTGACTCTGTATTTTTGATACCTTGTTTGTCTGAAGTTTAGGTAATGTGTTGAGTAAATGTTTGTACCATTGTTCTGTCAAAATGTACGTCAATTACTTCAAGTAGCAACACAGGTGAGGACACTTCTGTGATACTTGATATGTCACAAGTATTTACAGTTCTTGACCTTCGTGACCGTTGTCTTCGAACATTTTACACCTCCACCTTTATCCAAATACACATAAACCTAAGGCAAATTTGGAGGGCCATAGCAATAAATCTGCCATGTTTCATGCAGATTTGCTCAGTAACTTAATTTGTACTGCAATAAATCAGCAATTAGTTTAGGGCAGTAAAAAATGCAGAATGGAATGCTAATTTAAATATCTTTTTAACACACCCTAAGTGTGCCTGTAGGAGAATAAATGTTTTTAAACCATTACTTATGCTGACTAAAAGGCACCTGCAGATGCTCGCACATCACCTCTAATTTCCTGCATACCTTTTTTGCATCCCAGGACTCATGTATTGTAAAACATTGCCCTCACTGTTATGGTCAGCTTCAATAGCCACCCCTAAGGAGCATGAGGCAGGAGGGCACAGGCCAGAGGTTTCGTAGGATAACTTTTTAAAGATGTCTATGTGGCGTATTACTAACATAGTTACATAGTTAATCAGGTTGAAAAAAGACACAAGTTTATCTGACTCAACCAATAAAAAAAAAAAATGAAAACCCAACCATACAATCCCATATACACAATCCTATACCCGCAGTTGATCCAGAGGAAGGCAAAAAAAATCCCCACGCAAAGCATGATCCAATTTGCTACAGCAGGGGAAATTCCTTCCTAATCCCCCTAGAGGCAATCTGATATTCCCTGGATAAACTTTACCTATAAATATTAGTACCCACTTATATTAAGTATACCCAGGAAAGAATCCAGACATTTTTTTAAAGCAATCTAGTGAGCTAGCCAGAACCACCTCTGGAGGGAGTCTATTCCACATTTTCACAGCTCTTACGGTGAAGAAACCTCTTCCACTAGTGACAGTGTGATTCAAAAGATGCAACATTTTCACACATCAAGCTTTGTAAAACAGCATGGAGAAGCATTGGAACAACTGTCAGGTTTTTACCAACTCTCTGTCACTGCTATGAAGTTTTCTTTCAATATCCATTTATTATTAGTGGTCACTGGGACAGGAATCGTAAGCAAGCAATAAAATCTAGACCAATGCATTACTTATTCCCCACTTAAATGATACAAAATATTTGCTTGGAGCCACAATGTAAGACCTAATTTATGCTGACAATAGGATACATGCTTTTATATGCATTTTTAGGACATTTCCAAATGCGAATAAATGTATATATTGCTTTAAAATTATATATTTTTTTACTTCTCATATATTTTCTCCTGTGTTAAAATAAACCACACACAGGGGAGATAATTTTTCACAGGGGGTTCACTGGTCCCACTGTTCTCTACCCTGACACCCACCATGAAGGTTCCAGGCACCCAGGACGGACCGGGGAGCACACACATGGACAGGGGGGGGGGGGGGGGGGGTTGGATATTATTACTAATATTACAATATGTGAAAATGATTGGGTGGGCTTGCAGCAGCACCACCCTAATCTGATTTATTTAGGCTTAAAAAAAAGGTTATCTTGATTAATTTTATCAGAGATACATGCATTTTGACTAGACTGTTAAAGGCCTGCTTTGATCTCCAGAGAAAAAGTGGTTTGATGATGCAATTCTAACTGGGGCAAACTACACTATTCACAGCCACAGATAACAGGCTTAGCCAATATTTGCACAACTTTTATTTTATTTATGGGGATGGGGGAGGATTACATAATGTGAGGTGGTTTAGATACACACTGATTTTGCACTTACATTTTTTTTATTCAAATAAATATAATGTGAATATTTATTGCTATCTCTAACTTTTCAGTCACCAGAGGGTGCTATGTTACACACATTTGCATTCGAGCCATTCAAATTTGAATTCACTTCCTTAGTGAAGCTGAATTGTAACTTATCTTCTTTTTAACCATTGGATGGCGCAGTACTGCACATGTCCATTATATTAACATGAGGGTTTACTTCTGATCTGGTTTTGACAACAAGATGGCAGAGTTATTATATACAGTATCTCACAAAAGTGAGTACACCCCTCACATTTTTGTAAATAATTTATTATATCTTTTCATGTGACAACACAGAATAAAATTACACTTTGCTACAATATAAAGTAGTGAGTGTACAGCTTGTATAACAGTGTAAACTTGCTGTCCCCCTCGAAATAACTCAACACACAGCCATTCATTTCTAAACTGCTGGCAACAAAAGTAAGTACACCCCTAAGGGAAGATGTTCAAATTGGGCCCAATTAGCCATTTTCCCTCCCCGATGTCATGTGACTCTTTAGGGTTACAAGGTCTCAGGTGTGAATGTGGAGCAGGTCTGTTCAATTTGGTGTTATCGCTCTCACTCTCTCATACTGGTCACTGGAAGTTCAACATGGCACATCATGGCAAAGAACTCAACTCTCAGAGAATTTGAAAAAAAGAATTGTTGCTCTACATTAAGATCACCTAGGCTAAAAGAAGATTGCCAAGACCCTAAAAAGGAGCTGCAGCACAATGGCCAAGACCTTGCAGAGGTTTAACAGGACAGGTTCCACTCAGAACTGGCCTCGCCATGGTCAACCAAAGAAGACGAGTGCATGTGCTCAGCATCATATCCAGAGGTTGTCTTTGGGAAATAGACATATGAGTGCTGCCAGCATTGCTGCAGAGGTTGAAGGGGTAAGGGGGGATCAGCCTGTCAGTGCTCAGACCATACACCGCACACTACATCAAATTTATGTGCATGGCTGTCATCCCAGAAGAAAGCCTCTTTTAAAGATGATGCACAAGAAAGCCCGCAAACAGTTTGCTGAAGACAAGCAGACTAAGGACATGGATTACTGGAGCCATGTCCTGTGGTCTGATGAGACCAAGATAAACGAATTTGGTACAGATGGTGTCAAGCGTGTGTGGCGGCAACCAGGTGAGGCGTACAAAGACAAGTGTCTCAAGAAGGAAGGTCGGGACTGAGAGACATAGACAATCTATCAGAGTAACAATTGCATTTATTGATGTCAGCAATAGTACACATAATCATAAATCAATAAGATAAAAACTCAAAAGTATTGCATGAACTGATAGGGATTGCTCAGATCCAGTGTTAGTAAAAATTCATTTGCAGATATTAGAGTGGTTAGATGGATTCACCACGGATAAAACCATGTTGCAACGATGTAAAATTAATATATTGTGATCGAAACTTCAAAACTCCGACGCGTTTCGTGGACTTATAATGCCACTTCTTCAGGAAGATTGTTGGTTTCATGTGTTGCGATTGATAAGCCTGCTCACACAAGAGGTAGAGACATGGGGCCAGAGGTCTCCCACGGGAGCTGAGGGAACACAAGGCAGCGGGCAAAGGCAAGGGCACCACACATCGGGAGAGGTGGGCTGAGCAAAGATCACAGCCCAGGCTTCCAATGGGTAGGTCACAAGGCATCGCCTCAACATAGTGTCCCCAGCGTCACGCCAGTGCATACAATGGATCAACAAGAGGGTCCGGACGCCAGGCGTTGTATGCACTGGCGTGACGCTGGGGACACTATGTTGAGGCGATGCCTTGTGACCTACCCATTGGAAGCCTGGGCTGTGATCTTTGCTCAGCCCACCTCTCCCGATGTGTGGTGCCCTTGCCTTTGCCCGCTGCCTTGTGTTCCCTCAGCTCCCGTGGGAGACCTCTGGCCCCATGTCTCTACCTCTTGTGTGAGCAGGCTTATCAATCGCAACACATGAAACCAACAATCTTCCTGAAGAAGTGGCATTATAAGTCCACGAAACGCGTCGGAGTTTTGAAGTTTCGATCACAATATATTAATTTTACATCGTTGCAACATGGTTTTATCCGTGGTGATTCCATCTAACCACTCTAACATCTGCAAATGAATTTTTACTAACACTGGATCTGAGCAATCCCTATCAGTTCATGCAATACTTTTGAGTTTTTATCTTATTGATTTATGATTATGTGTACTATTGCTGACATCAATAAATGCAATTGTTACTCTGATAGATTGTCTATGTCTCTCAGTCCCGACCTTCCTTCTTGAAATATTGAATAGGGATGGAGACGCATGGCTATTCCCACCACGCGACTCATTCAAAGTCCCACAACCTCCCCTCCCTTACTTAAATACAAAGACAAGTGTGTCTTGCCTACAATCAAGAATGGTGGTTAAAGTGTCATGGTCTGGGGTTGCATGAGTGCTGCCACGACTGGGGAGCAGAGCATGATCCCCTCCCTTCAGAGACTGGGCCATAGGGCAGCGTTCCAACATAATAACAACCCCAAACACATCTCCAAGACGACCACTGCCTTACTAAAGAAACTGAGGGTAAAGATGATGAACTGGCCAAGCATGTCTCCAGACCTAAACCCTATTGAGCATCTGTGGGGCATCCTGAAATGGAAGGTGGAGGAGCGCAAGGTCTCTAACATCCACCAGCTCCGTGATGTCATCATGGAGGAGTGGAAGAGGACTCTAGTGGAAACCTTTGAAGCTCTGGTGAACTCTATGCCCAAGAGGTTTAAGGCAGTGCTGGAAAATAATGGTGGCCACACTATTATTTGACACTTTGGGCCCAGTTTGGACTTTTTCACTTAGTGGTGTATTCACCTTTGTTGCCAGCAGTTTAGACATTAATGGCTGTGTGTTGAGTTATTTTGAGGGGACAGCAAATTTACACTGTTATACAAGCTGTACACTCACTACTTTACATTGAATCAAAGTGTCATTTCTTTAGTGTTGTCACTTAAAAAAATATGATAAAATATTTTCAAAAATGTGAGGGGTGTACTCACTTTTCTGAGATACTGTATGCCTCTTATATTGCCGTGTGTGTCTCCTCCTATGCTCCTCCTCATTGCACAATTGTATATACTGTAAATATATATCAGGTTCAGGTACAGTGAAAAAAAATTGCTCTTGCTGTCCTATATAATAAATGTGCAGTTAACCCCTGCAGTTTAGGTACAGCCCCATTTCGTTTTATGGCATTTTAGCTTTAACAAGTCAACAATGCTTTTTCAAAAAACAAAACTCTGACATTTTTGTTAACCAGGAGACTCATATTACTGGGAGTAAGGTCCTTAAAGGGTTGGATGGGATGGGAATATTGTGATCCCTTTTCCCAGTGTCTCAGGGATCTATCTGTTTTGGCACAAAACCCCTTCACTTTTTGTCTTGGTGCCAAAACAAAAATTATATTTGTATGCATTGTATAACGGATAAGTGACCCCTCCTGTTTCTTGCTATACACAGTACATCAACCCTTCTTTTAACTTCCAGGTACCTAATGTGGGTGCTTTTATTGTTTCTCAGTTCCCCACTATTTCCACAGTGTGAACTGGGGATTTTATGAATATGTGCAACCTGGTGCAGGACCGCCTGCTTTCCCATCTCTTCCTTTCACTTGCCTAACTCTTTTGCTTTAATTGTGACCAAACTGGGCTTTGTAGATGTGTGATGGCATCATCTGAACACTTCTGCATTTTCTTCACACTCCAGCACTCATTCCACATTAACTATGATTGACTCTGCTTTTGTTTCCCTTTCTATCTTTCCTTTCCTTCAACAAGCTGCAATTCTGCCAGGCTGCTCTTGGAGCACTCCCCTCTTAATATGTCATTGCAATGAGGATCAATACCTCTTTACTTTGTGGAAACCTATTTCCTATTGGTCCTCCCTCTTTCCCAAATGATGCAGACCTTACCCTTATAATATGGCATTTTTTTTTTTTGTATCTAAGCTGTACTGCTGACGTAATATTAGCTTGGAATCTTTATAAAGCATATGCACATGGGAAGCTGATCCACAGTGTACGGTGTTTGACTAATATGGTGCTGAATACTGAGACAGAAAATGTGAGGAAACCTGCTTCTGAACAATACTGACAACATGCATATGCTGAGCACAAAATGCACTGCACTGAGAAGTCAGAGGACCAGGCATTCTTCACTAAGTAAAATATTTATGAGCAGTTAGAAAAAAACTGTTAAACTATCAGCCTTCCTTTCAAAATCAAAACAGCAACTACCTAGCATCACTGAAACCTTTGACTCCCAATGGCAACTGGTAACAGCCCCTAATAATGAAAACTAAGCCTTCCATGACTTGTATACTCATATACACTTCCACAGCTACCAGCACTCACAACAATGGAAAAACTTGACTCCATTGCTTTTTTGCCTAACTGTAAGTTCCCTGGATTTGATGATTTGCCCATCAACACACTGCTTTACTGGCATTACAACTAATACAGGTATAAAGATACTAGGATCATATATACTAATCTCCATATTAACTATAGTCAGCAAAATCAAAAGTCAACTCATATACTTCCTTTGTGCATCCAGGTTAAATGGCCTTTATGCCAGGTGAAAGTGGCTACAGTACATTAACATTTGTCAAGTCTTAGAAAATGTAGTCTCCTTTAAAAGAATAAAAGTGTGGTATTTAAAAAAAAATAAACATTCATACTCACCTAGGTATATGCAGCATTGATGCTGCATATACCTAGGTGAGTATGAAGCACAGAGTGATTACTGTCTGTCACCAGTCTGTCCTTTGCCCCTCCAGCGATCACTGAAGAGCAGGGGCTATGGAGGGGCAGACGGTTCTGGCTCACGCTCTCAGCAGCATGCTGAGAAGCTGAGTCACCTGCCGGTCAAGCATGTGGGTGGATCCTGACATTATTGTCATCATCACTGCAGAGTCTGGACCAGCTCTGTGATGTATGGATCTGCTAAGTGCACTCCTGCGATCCATAGGAGAAGTATGGCCAGAGGAGCTTCAGCCATACTTCACCTTTAATACCTAAAAGGTCTTAATTTTGTTAAAAGATCCTATTGTACGTATGTGGTCCATGGTAGGTTTGGGATATGGGATAATGTCATTAGTTGGTTAAGTTACTAATTAATTCCCCCAAGCATCACTAATATTCTACAATATGCAGTTCAGTTTTGGGCACCAGTTCACAAAAGGATATTAGTAAACTGGAAAAACTGCAGAGAAGGACAACCAAAATGATAAAGACATGGAGGAGGACAGCTATGAAGAAAGATCAGCAAAAAGGATTCTCTTTCGAGAAGAGGCAATAAGATCAGCGTGTATAAATCTTTAAATATATATAAATACAGTGCCTTGCGAAAGTATTCGGCCCCTTGAACTTTGCAACCTTTTGCCACATTTCAGGCTTCAAACATAAAGATATAAAACTGTAATTTTTTGTGAAGAATCAACAACAAGTGGGACACAATCATGAAGTGGAACTAAATTTATTGGATATTTCAAACTTTGTTAACTAATAAAAAACTGAAAAATTGGGCGTGCAAAATTATTCAGCCCCTTTACTTTCAGTGCAGCAAACTCTCTCCAGAAGGTCAGTGAGGATCTCTGAATGATCGAATGTTGACCTAAATGACTAATGATGATAAATAGAATCCACCTGTGTGTAATCAAGTCTCCGTATAAATGCACCTGCACTGTGATAGTCTCAGAGGTTTGTTTAAAGCGCAGAGAGCATCATGAAGAACAAGGAACACACCAGGCAGGTCCGAGATACTGTTGTGGAGAATTTTAAAGCTGGATTTGGATACAAAAAGATTTCCCAAGCTTTAAACATCCCAAGGAGCACTGTGCAAGTGATAATATTGAAATGGAAGGAGTATCAGACCACTGCAAATCTATAAAGACCTGGCAGTCAGCTCATACAAAGAGAAGACTGATCAGAGATGCAGCCAAGATGCCCATGATCACTCTGGATGAACTGCAGAGATCTACAGCTGAGGTGGGAGACTCTGTCCATAGGACAACAATCAGTCGTATACTGCACAAATCTGGCCTTTATGGAAGAGTGGCAAGAAGAAAGACATTTCTTAAAGATATCCATAAAAAGAGTTGTTTAAAGTTTGCCACAAGCCACCTGGGAGACACACCAAACATGTGGAAGAAGGTGCTCTGGTCAGATGAAACCAAAATCAAACTTTTTGGCAACAATGCAAAACGTTATGTTTGGCGTAAAAGCAACACAGCTCATCACCCTGAACACACCATCCCATATGTCAAACATGGTGGTGGCAGCATCATGGTTTGGGCCTGCTTTTCTTCAGCAGGGACAGGGAAGATGGTTAAAATTGATGGGAAGATGGATGGAGCCAAATACAGGACCATTCTGGAAGAAAACCTGATGGAGTCTGCAAAAGACCTGAGACTGGGACGGAGATTTGTCTTCCAACAAGACAACGTTCCAAAACATAAAGCAAAATCTACAATGGAATGGTTCACAAATAAACATATCCAGGTGTTAGAATGGCCAAGTCAAAGTCCAGACCTGAATCCAATCGAGAATCTGTGGAAAGAACGGAAAACTGCTGTTCACAAACGCTCTCCATCCAACCTCACTGAGCTCGAGTTGTTTTGCAAGGAGGAATGGGCAAAAATTTCAGTCTCTCGATGTGCAAAACTGATAGAGACATACCCCAAGTGACTTACAGCTGTAATCGCAGCAAAAGATGGCGCTACAAAGTATTAACTTAAGGGGGTTGAATAATTTTGCACGCCAATTTTTCAGTTTTTTATTTGTTAAAAAAGTTTGAAATATCCAATAAATATTGTTCCACTTCATGATTGTGTCCCACTTGTTGTTGATTCTTCACAAAAAATTACAGTTTTATATCTTTATGTTTGAAGTCTGAAATGTGGCAAAAGGTCGCAAAGTTCAAGGGGGTGAATACTTTCGCAAGGCACTGTATACATATATACACCCACTGTATTATCAAAAGTATTGGGACCCCTTCCTTTACATGCACATGAACTTCAATGGCATCCCATTCTTAGTCTGTAGGGTTCAGTATTATGTTGGCTCACCCTTTGCAGCTATAACAGCTTTAACCCTTCTGGGAAGGCTATCCACAAAGTTTGGGAGTGTGTCTATGGGAATGTTTGACCATTCCTCCAGAAGAGGATTTGTGAGGTCAGGCACTAATGTGGATGAGAAGGCCTGGTTTGCAGTCTCTGCTCTAATTCCCAAAGGTTCCAAAGGTGTTCTATTGGATTGAGGTCAGGACTCTGTACAGACCAGTCAAGTTCCTCCACCCCAAACTCGCTCATCTATTACTTTATGGACCTTGCTTTGTGCATTTCTGTAATTTTATTCAGGTTGCCCCTGGCCTAGCCTTTGACTGGATGGCAGGGTTAAAAATTATACATTTTGTTTCCCCTAAGCCAGCTAATTTGAGACAGTCTCAGCTGCTTTGGTTTTAATGAAATTAACAACTGGGGTACCAGATGGGAAACAATGAGATGACCTCCAAAACAGGAATGGTTTTACAGGCGGAGGCCACTGACATTTATTTTCCCTACTCATCATTTCTGACTGTTTTTCACTAGTTTTGCATTTGGCTAGGGTCAGTGTCACTACTGGTAGCATGAGGAGATACCTGGACCCTATAGAGGTTGCACAGGCAGTCCAACTCCTCCAGGATTGCACATCAATACATGCCATTGCCAGAAGGTATACTATGTCTCCCAGCACAGTCTCAAGAGCATGGAAGAGATACCAGGAGACAGGCAGTTACTCTAGGAGAAATGGATATGGCCGCAGAAGGTTCTTAACCCATCAGCAGGACCAGTATCTGCTCCTTTGTGCAAGGAGGAACAAGATGAGAACTGCCAGAGCCCTACAAAATGACCTCCAGCAGGCCACTGGTGTGAATGTCTCTGACCAAACAATCAGAAACAGACTTCATGAGGGTGGCCTGAGGGCCCGGCATGCTCTAATGGGCCCTGTGCTCACTGCCAGGCACTGTGGAGCTCGATTTTCATTTGCCATTGAACACCAGAATTGGCAGGTCCGCCACTGGCGCCTTGTGCTTTTCACAGATGAGAGCAGGTTTACCCTGAGCACATGTGACAGACATAAAAGGGTCTGAAGAAGCAATGGAGAACATTATGTTGGTGGGTCAGTGAGGGTCTGGGGAGGCATTTCCATGGAGGGAAGCACAGACCTCTACAGGCTGGACGATGGCACCCTTACTGCCATCAGGTATTGGGATGAAATCCTTGGACTCATTGTCAGACCCTACACTGGTGCAGTGGGTCCTGGGTTCCTCCTGGTGCATGACAATGCCAAGTCTCATGTGGCGAGAGCATGCAGCCAGTTCCCTGAGGATGAAGGAAAATTGTACCATTGAATAGCTTCTATGCTTGCCTTGCCTGACCTTGCCTGACACCTCTGGGACATTATGTTTCGGTCCATCTGATGACGCCAGGTTGTACCTCAGTCTTTTGTCTTTTCAGAAGCTCAGTGATGCCCTGGTCCAGATCTGGGAGGAAATACTCCAGAACATCATCTGTCGTCTCATTAGGAGCATGCACCAACATTGTCAGGCATGCATACAAGCATGTGGGGGCTATACAAACTACTGAGCGCCATTTTGAGTTGCTGCAATGAAATTTCAGGAAAATGGATTGGCCTGCTGCATAATCTTTTCACTTTGATTTCCGGGGTGTCTTTGAATACAGTTCTCTGTAGGTTGATAATATTTCCATCAAATGATGGCATCCTTTCATCCCAAATGCAGTACCCAGTCCATATCAGCTTACATATCCAACATGATATTTTTCCCCTTTGAGATCTGATGTGTTATTAAAGTGTTCCTTTATTTTTTTTTTATCAATGTATATCTGCAAAGAAAATATTCAGCTTGTGACAGCACAGGTAAAAAGGTACATGTATTGTAGAATACTATATACTTCAGCAATGTATGTACCACCTATGCTGCAATAATCCATGTACCACCTGTATGGCACAGAGCATGACACAACAGTTCATGTGCTAACTATTCCATTACAAAATATCTTTATTCATTTTATTTATTTTTTTTAACCTTTAATTTACATTAGAACTAAACTACAGATTTAGCAGCCCCAGAAGAGTAGAGACAGAAAAAAATTTAAAAATTAAAAAAAAAAAAATAAGATGAGAGTCGTTGAAACAAATGTTGATATTTAAAAACATTGAGCTCCTACATTAAATAATAGATACAAAAGAGTGTTTTAGGCCTTGTTTACACTGTGAGTGCACCCTGTTTTGCCCGCAAGAGATGCACAGGTGTTCCGTGCATATGTGAAAAATGGTGTATCATGTGCGCTAAACTGTTCAATGGTGTGTCTAATATATACCACGCCCCTGACGACGTCACTCTGACGAAACCGGTCGGGAGGTTCCGGACATCGCGCTTGTCACGCCCCCAGGACGCCGGCTGCATGCTTACCATAGCGGGACGCCGCTTTTTATATCCAGTCGCTTGTGCATATTCATCCTCTTGTAAGTAGAACTTGTAATAAAGCTGCATTTTTTACCATACGGGAGTACACTATGTTATCTTCATTCCTCCACATATTGCCATATACTCCGGAGTCATTCCTGGATCTATGAATAGGCGGAGGATAACTGAAGTGCAAACCTGGTCTGTTCGTACAGAGGAGAGAGTCCAGCCCATAAGAGCTAACATCTTATACTTTCAGTGGCCTTTGCATTAACTTGGAGGCCCACGCATTGTGGTAAGCTGCCACCTTGTCTATCTGCACGGGTGCCTGTTTTCCATTCTGTTTTCCACATCTTGGGATCTTCATTCTTTAAGTGGACTCTTTATATCTCCATGTGCTGAATGGACTCACGTTTTTGATGCATATTATGTCACCATATTGCATTTGTTTATCCTTTTTTAAGCACAATTTATTTTGTTGTTCATAGCGCTGCACTACTTGATATATATAATATATACATATATTGACAAATCAACAAAAATGGTGATGGTATGAGAAGACAAACCTTTCCACAAATTAAATAAACAAATTATCGCTGAATCAGGTTTGAAAACAAAGTAACACACAATTTATCATTCAAAAAAGTGAGTCCATAAGTGAAAAATGAATGTCCAAAAACATGTTCAAACTGACATGCATGTGAAAAAATCCAAAAGTGCAAAATCCAAAATAGATGTGAGCAGTGAAGCCTCCACCGTGATCAGATATGCCCCTTACCAGATAGGAATAACACAAGGGCGTATGTGTTATCAAGATCCAAAATGATGCCAGGAAAGATAGAAACACCCACCAAATTCTTTCACCAAGAAAATTAGGTCAGCCTCTTACCAGATGGCACATAATTGCAGGCATGAAAGGGTGTATGATATCTACATTAGCAGCTTGCCATGTTCCCTGGGATAGATGGATCTTTGAAACTCTGGTCCTTTGGATGTAGTCCCCCCATCCCCTGGGTCCACTGGGCTTAGTAGAGCTGAGGGCACCAGTCTTCTGAATTCCTGTCTGCTGCCTGCAATCACAGCGTCACGTGACCTTTTGCGCTATAAACAAAAAAAGAGCAACAATTTTGAGAAAAAAAAACACAATATTTTTTACTTTCTGCTATAAAACATTCCTAATAATTTTTTTTTTAAAAATCAAATTTTTTTATCAGTTTAGGCCAATTTGTATTCTGCTACATATTTTTGATTTAAAAAATCCCAAAAAGCATATATTAATTGGTTTTGCGCAAAAGTTATTAAACTATTGGAAAGATTTTTGGACTTTTTATTTATTTTTTGTTTTTATTAGTAATGGCGGCAATCGGCAATTTTTAGCGGGACTTCGACATTGCGGCGGACAAATAAGTGACACTTTTTGGGGACCAGTGACACCAATACAGTAATCAGTGCTAAATAATATGCACTGTTACTGTATAAATGACACTGGCAGGGAAGGGTTATTACTGGGGGTGATCAAGGGGTTAAGTGTGAGCCTAATTGTGCTTACTAACTGTGGGGGGGGGGTCTGTGAAAGGCACACAGAGATTGGTGTTTCAGCTTAGCTGAGACACACGATCTCACTGTGCCTAACTGGCAGGAGAGCCGTCTGCTTTGTTTACATAGGCAGGCGGCTCTCCTGTCAGTTTCTCCTAAAGATCGCGGGAGGCAGGCAGCAATCAAGCTCCTCCCACAGTCTGGCTCCCACTGTGTCTAACTGACGTCTAACTGATGTCCCGTGGGCTGAACAGAAAAAAAGGAACATTGCATGTATGCCCATTATTAGAAGTGGGTGGATGCTGGGAGGTCCAATGGTGGGCATACCACACACTTTCTGACAGAGATTTCTTCATCCATATCGATCAATGTGATTGGATTAATATGTTAGGTTCTCTTTTTTGGTTCATCTCACAGGCTGCATGAAAAAAAAGAACCTTAACAATATATGCCTAACAAGTGCCAGCAACATACTGGTACGTCGCTGGACTTTGAGTGGTCATACCAGGAGGATGCCTGCAGACTTAGGTATCATCTTGGTATCATTTGTTACAGCCAGCGGTTGGCTTTCATGTAAAAGCAATCCTAGCAGATAATTAGTCGCTAGACTGCTTTTACAAGCAGTGAAAGGGACACCCCCCCCTGCCACTTTCCATGGTTTTCTCGGGCTCTCCTGTCCCACCAGGTAACCCGAGGCTGCAGCCAGTGGTTCCATCAGCTGACCATGAAATAAAAGGGAAGGTGTCAAAATAAAATAAAAAAGCAAAATAAATAATATTAAAAAAAAATCAAGCACCCCTGTCCTCTCGTATTTGCGTGCAGAAGTGAATGCAAGCATCGGTCTGGTGCCATATGTAAACAGCAGTTGCACCATGCATGTGAGGTATCGCCGCAAACGTCAGTAAGAAGGAAAGAGTTTTTGCAGTAGACCTCCTCTGTAAATCTAAAGTGGTAACGTGTAAAGGTTTTTAAAATGAACGTTGTTTGTCGCCACTGCACACGGGCGTGCACAATTTTAAAGCATGTCAATTTGATAATATCCATAGGGATTTTGGCACCATAAACTAGATTCCCCACCTTGCAGCATCTTTATAAAGCTTACAGCCTTCACATGAAGGAAACTTTGCTGCAGCTCACTTGCAAATAACCTAACCTCTGCTTTTTTGGCCATCCATACAAATTGTTTGCAAACTGTATTCCTGTAACTATTCAGAAATGGTATCAGATGAGGCCTTTTATCTCTCACACATAAATACATTGATTTTCTGATACAATGACCAAACCCATTCTTTGTTGACCCCAAAAGAAACCAAAGCCAAGCTTGAGTCTCTAAAGCTAATTCTCAGACTGAACATTGGAGCAGTCCAGGAGATTTATTTTTCTCAAGATCACAGCCCCGAAGACTGAAGAAACTTTGGGAAAGTATTCCTTGATGTAAGCACCCCTTACCACAAATACCTGATCACCACAGTTGGACCCAGGTTGAGCAAAAAAGTGGGTAAAAGTGTCTCAGTTCCCAGTAAAATGGATGGGCCTTGCTCCCAGACATCCCCATGAGGGCTGTGTTGCTGATTATGACTTTACAGTCCAATGGTTCTAAAGTTCTTTGTTATTCTTGAGGGAAAAGAAGCTTGTTAATTTCTGCAGTTATCTTGTTTTGGTAACCCTGGCGAGTGATGGGACTGGCTCTTCAGGCACTCCAAGACATTTTCCAACTTACATACTGTATGTTTTAGTCCTCCTTATCCTCTCTGTGTAAGGAATAAAGAGAATTCCCTAGGTATTTTTTAGGCCCATGTGGTTAGAATCAAAAATGAAAAATGACATAGTATAAAATGGAGCATTTTTACAAATTTTATTGGAAACAATGTACATGTTCCTAAAAACAATTAGCGGCTGAAATGATAGCACACTATCAAAGTGAATCAAAGCAGCACAGAAGAGTGTTGCACAGTATCTGTTGACAGGATATCAGTCAAGCAGAAATCATCTAATGCATTTCAGAAATATATTTCTTTCTTCAAGGGTGTAAAATGTACAGAACAATCTCTCTAAAGGTAAAAAAGTATATATAATCAATCCAAGTAAACGATAAATAGTATCATTCTGCACACAGTGTCTCAACAAGGTTTCAATTCGCACTTACAAAACCATCTATGACCCTCCCCACAGGGCAATGTTTAGTTTGTCTCCTGGCACTATGATTGACACTACCCTCTGTTTTTAACTATGCGGCTGCTGTAAATGTGTCATTCATCAATCAGGCAAATTGAAAGTGCAAATTGAAACCTTGTTGAGATACTGGTTCTGAACACTGGTCTCACATTTGTGTCATGTTTACTACCTAGGGCACTATAGTTGTCCTACCCCTCACTCCCCCCCCCCCACACCTTTTTTCAACCTTCCCCAATGTTGCCTTAATCCTTCTTCAAAGCTTCATATATGCACCTTCTTTAGCATCTACGTATGTGAACAGCTGATGGAAGCCCCTACTGTACTGTTCATTCAATTACATGTTTTTTTCCTGCTGAGGATACCATAACACATTTGATGATTGTCCCTCTATGCTACCCTATACCCTGGTTTTAATTACTTCCCTCCCCATCCTACCTGACATTTATCAACTTTTTGACCCCATGACCACATCATGACCAATGGATATTGTGGTGCTCCAGGAGACCAGGTTTTGCTCCAGTTCTCACCCAAAATATCTTAGCAAGCAATATCCTTCCTATTGCATGTCAAGTCCTTAGAATAGGGTTTGGGCAGTCCTTATTACATTTCATAACAACTATCTTTTCCGTGCACTGAGGAGATCACTGATACAACAGGTAGATATTACCATAGTACCCTTTTTGACACTGAAGTGACTTTGGTAATAGCAGATTCCTCTAATAGATTTCAGACCAGGTTTTTCTCCCATCTTTTCAAAAAATAATTTTCCAACATAAGTGTGGAATTCTGATAGTAAGGGGAGATTAAATTCTAGCATTTGACTCCAAGCTACACGCTCCACGCTCCACGGACTACCCCTGTTTTAGTTGCATCACCATCACCATACTTTCTCCAGACTCATATTGCAATGATCCCAAAAAATGTTCAGTGAAAAGATTACACCACAGGGTTTCCATCCCAGCTCACTCCTCAATGAGGAAATAAAGTTGCTTGGGGAAGTGTTAGGATCTGGGCTCAATAAACATCTGCAACCCCTAGTATACAAGAACCAAGTGGGGTTTGTCCATGAGCATGGTGCTCCAGTGAGTCCTGGTAGGGCAGAGTGTAACGCTCCTGCGTTTTTGTAGTAGGCTGGATTTGCAGCTGCAGAATCTCCACTCAGTAGTCATGTAGAGATGTGTTGAATAACCAGATCCAACTCTCCAGACTCATCACTGTGGGCCCGATCAGCTTCAGCATACAGATATACACACACTCAATAAGATGTTCCTGGAGTGATAGGATTTATATGATAGTGTGAAGGTGATGTGCTGAAGGGACAGGTGTGAACAGTGACAGAGATGGTAAGCACTTGATAGAAATGTTCAGGAGAGTATTAGATGGTATTTAGGTAGAATGCAGATAGGTTAGTAATCGAGTATGGTAACAGGTGGTAAGGACAGCAGATGACAAATACAGGATAGGCTAACCCAGTGCAAGGATAGATGGTAGTAGACTCAAGAGCTAGCAATCTATGTAACAGTGCAGATGATAGAATTAGTATGCATAGATAGTAACAGTCCTTAATGTGCAGAGGTAGGTAGTGTAAGTTAGGTTATGGAGGATTCCCCTGTGGGGTACTTATCACTAGTAAGGTTAGTAGTAGAGGGGTCCAGTAGTGAGGGAGTGATCCGGTAGCGAGATACAGGGATCAGTAGCAAGGTTCCGGTCTGTTCCAGGTAAAAGCAAATAGCTGGAGGTTCCGGCAGCGAGACAAGCTTGTAAGCATGTACACACACAGGCACATAAGCACAGGCACAGGCACATTGAACGAACAACGTGAGAGAGAACGCCGGCGGTTGAAATAGCCGCTCAGAGCGGCGCTCGGCGATGACGTCATCCGTCTTAAAGGTGTATGCGTACCACCTAATTAGAAAGGTGGGACGCATATTGAAAGGAAATGGAAATTAAGGGTACCAGAGGTACCAGAATCTTACACAGAGCAGAATGCTGGTGACTGGCAGTCACCGCTCTCTGCTCAGAACGAAGGGGGGAACTCAGTAATCAGCGGTGTTTGATCGGCGATGACGTCATCCGTCTTAAAGGTGTATGCGTACCACCTAATTAGAAAGGTGGGACGCATATTGAAAGGAAATGGAAATTAAGGGTACCAGAGGTACCAGAATCTTACAGTACCCCCCCCCTTAAGGCCGGCTCCGGAAGGCCTATAGCACTGGTTTCTCCGGGTATTTCGAGTGAAACCTTCGTATAAGCCTAGGTGCGTGAACATCAGAGGTATCCAACCAGGTGTCGTCTTGGGGTCCATAGTTCTTCCATCTTATGAGATACTGGAGTCTTCCTCTGTGGATACGAGAATCCAAAATCTCCTTAATCTCATATTCTTCTCCGCCTTCAACTTGTATTGGAGGTGGAGGCAAGATGGTAGGCCTTATTCCTTGGTTAGGAACATGGGGTTTCAGTAGCGACACATGGAAGATGGGATGGATCTTGAGATCTGCCGGTAAGGTGAGCTGTACTGCAGCTTTTCCAATAAGTTTCTTAATTGGGAAGGGTCCCAGAAATAAAGGTCCAAGCTTTTTGCTAGGGATCTTTAACCTTAAATTTTTTGTCGATAGCCAAACGAGGTCCCCAATAGCATACTGAGGAGAAGGTCTTCTACGAAGGTCGTAGTACCTTTTTTGTTGACTATGAGCGTGTGAGATAGTGGTATTAAG
The DNA here is from genome assembly GCF_965119305.1 of Pelophylax lessonae. Lineage (NCBI taxonomy): Eukaryota > Metazoa > Chordata > Amphibia > Anura > Ranidae > Pelophylax > Pelophylax lessonae. Next base: position 262,415,800 of record NC_138772.1, on the reverse strand, counting down.
TAAACCCAGAGAGTCTTTTATTTGGGTAAGATAGTCCGAGGCTACTGGGTTACTTGATGGTAGGATGCGTGGTGGAAGAAGTGTGGGATGAAACCCATAGTTCAAGTAGAACGGACTTTGCTTAGTAGTACTGTGGGTTGCGTTGTTATAAGCAAATTCCGCCAGAGGGAGAAGGTCCACCCAATCATCCTGTAGGTATGATGTGTAGCAACGCAGATATTGTTCTATACACTGGTTGACTCTTTCAGTCTGTCCGTTGGTCTGAGGGTGGTAGGGTGAAGTGAGCTTTCGCTCAATCCGTAATATTTGACAAAGAGCTTGCCAAAATTTGGAGATGAACTGTGAACCACGGTCGGATAAAAGAGTCTTTGGAATTCCATGTAACTTGAACACATGTTTCATCAGTAGTTCCGCTGTTTGTTTAGATGAAGGTAGTTTACAGATATCGATGAAATGTGCCATCTTTGTCAGGTGGTCCACTGACACTAGAATGGTATTAAATCCTTTAGATGGTGGTAGTTCTACTATAAAGTCTAAGGACACAACTTCCCATGGAACCTGGGGTATTGGTAGACTGCAGAGTAGACCAGATGGTTTTGTAGTGTCAATTTTGGACCTTGCACAGATGTCACATGAAGAAACAAATTTTTGTACAGACGTCTTCATATCAGGCCACCAAAACTGCCTGGTAAGCAAATTAAGGGTTTTCGTCATACCCATATGTCCTGCCATGGGCACATCATGTGATAACTCCAAGATCTTGGTGCGCATAGTAGGGGGTATGTAGAGTTTGTCGTTGTAATAGAGGAAGCCTTTTGCATCAGTGCTTAGTTGTGGTGGAGGTGAATCCAATCCTATACTGTGCAAAATCTCTTCCTTCAAGGAACGAACAACACCAATAATACGTTCATAGGGTATTATAGGAATAGAAGGGATTTCGGCGCAGTTATCTTCGGTTAATCGTGATAGCGCATCCGCTTTTTTATTTTTGTCTGCAGGCATGTAGGTCACTAGGAAGTTGAATCTTAGGAAGAATAATGACCATCGTACCTGCCGGTGGGAGAGAGTTTTGTTAGTCTGGAGGTATTGAAGGTTTTTGTGATCTGTATATATGAGTATTGGTAACCGGGTACCTTCAAGTAGATGTCGCCAATTCTCCAGTGCCAGTTTTATGGCAAGCAACTCCTTTTCACCCACTGGGTAATTCACCTCTGGGCTGCTTAGTGATTTTGAGAAGAAAGCAACTGGGTGGAGTGGTGAAGTATTTGTTGGTCGTTGGGAGAGTACTGCTCCTACTGCCATATTTGACGCATCTACCTCCATAATATATTGGAGGGATGGGTCTGGATGGCGTAGTATGGGAGCAGAAGTAAAGCTTGATTTTAACAAGCAGAAAGCTTGATTTGCTTCTTCTGACCATTTGAATGGTTTCTTTATACTTGTCAGTTGTGTGAGAGGCCTCACAATAGCAGAAAAGTTCTTGATGAACTTCCTATAGAAGTTTGAAAATCCAAGGAATCGCTGTAATGCCTTACAAGTTGTTGGTATAGGCCAGTCCAGAATACAGGATATCTTGCTCATATCCATCTTAATTCCGGTTTTGGATATGATGTATCCTAGGAATAATATTTCTTCTTTATGAAATAGGCATTTTTTTAATTTCACGTATAGATTGTGTGCGAGTAATCTGGATGACACAATTCTTACATGTTTTATATGTTCAGACAGAGATCGAGAATAGATAAGTATATCGTCCAGATATACTACAACACAGACATCAAGTAAGTCTCTAAAGATGTCGTTTATGAACCTCTGGAAAGCTGCGGGAGCATTACACAACCCGAATGGCATCACAAGATATTCGAATAATCCGTATCTGGTTCTGAATGCTGTTTTCCACTCATCTCCGTCACGGATTCGGATTAGGTTGTATGCCCCTTTTAGGTCCAATTTAGAGAAGTAAGTAGCCCCACGCCCTTGTTCGATGAGTTCAGGGATGAGCGGTAAAGGATAGCGATCCTTTATCGTAATCGTATTTAATTGCCTATAATCGATAATAGGTCTAAGACTTGAATCCTTATTGCGGACAAAGAAAAGTCCTGCAGCTGTGGAAGAAGTAGAGGGTCTAATGAACCCTTTTTTCAAATTTTCATCTAAGTATTCCTTGAGATGAGAAAGTTCATCCTGTGAAAGAGGATAAACATGACCGAAAGGCAATTTGCTGTTAGGGAGTAGATCGATAGTGCAATCATAATCCCTATGGGGAGGCAACACTTGAGCATTTTTCTCAAGGAATACTTCGGACAGATCCTGATAGCATAATGGTGCAATCTCATCTGACACCACAGACAGGATCTTTCCAAAAGATGGGAGGTTACACGTAATCTCGCAGTAGTGAGAAGGGAAAGTTAAAGTCTGTCGGTTCCAATCTATGATTGGTTGATGTGTGTGTAACCAAGGAAGTCCCAAAATAATGAGATAATGGGGTGAAGGTAGTATATCAAAAGTGGTGGTCTCCATATGAGACTCGTTAGCAGTGACAAGGAGTGCTTGTGTCTGGTTGGTGATTGGACCAGAAGATAGCGGAATACCGTTAATGAAACTAACAGAAACAGGTTTAGGTTTTGAAATAATAGGTATTTTATTTAAGGTAACAAAACATGTATCAATATAGTTCCCACAAGATCCTGTGTCGATCATAGCCTTGGTGGTAATCCTAGTCTGGTCCCACTGTAATGTTAGATGAACAAAGAGATAGGGGTTAGAAAAAGAAGTCGTTAATCCTCCTAGCAAGACATGTGAACACTCACCCTCTTTTTTGCGGACAAGGGGACAGACGCTTATCAAATGATCCGGGGATGCGCAGTACATGCAGAGGTTGCTGGATCTTCTTCTGGCTCGTTCAGTAGTTGATAAAGGTGGGCGTATGGTTCCTACCTCCATGGGAGTAGGGTCAACGGCCGAAATCCGAGAAGGACTAGACAATGGCATTCCCATTTTCTCAGCCTTTCTTTCTCGCAGTCGCCTGTCGATGTTGATACTGAGTTGTATTAAGGCATCCAAGGTGCCAGGTAAATCCGCTCGGGCGAGCTCGTCTTTAACAGCTTCTGACAACCCGAGTCTGAATTGAGTTCACAGAGATGTATCATTCCACCCTGAATCAAGGGTCCATCTTTTGAACTCTGCTACAAAGTCTTCTACAGGTCTCCTACCTTGTTTTAAAGCCCTCAATTGAATATCAGCAATATGCCTATTGGGGTCTTCATATAAACTAGCGAGTTCCGCTAGGAATAAAGAATAGGAGTTGAGAAGCTGATCATTTTTCTCAAAGAGAGAGTCTGCCCAGGCCTGTGGATCACCCGTTAAGTATGAAATAACGGTACAGACTTTAATTTGTAAGTAGGGTATGTACGAGGTTTTAACAAAAAAAGTAATTGGCATGCGTTTTTGAATTCACGAAATTTTTTCCGATCACCTTGTAAACACTAGAGGAGGGTTTATTTTAGGTTCAGGGGGCTGAGCAGCAGTAAGCCGTGAAAGACGGGTTACCTGCTGTGTCAGAGTTTGGTTTTCTTCTTTTACTTCAGTAAGAGCAAGTATTAATGCATTTACTTGTTGTGTTAAATGTGTCACTTGAGTGGGTAATTCTGCTGAATCCATTTTTTAGGTTTGTTCAATCTGTAACGCTCCTGCGTTTTTGTAGTAGGCTGGATTTGCAGCTGCAGAATCTCCACTCAGTAGTCATGTAGAGATGTGTTGGAATACCATATCCAACTCTCCAGACTCATCACTGTGGGCCCGTCAGCTTCAGCATACAGATATACACACACTCAATAAGATGTTCCTGGAGTGATAGGATGTATATGATAGTATGAAGGTGATGTGCTGAAGGGACAGGTGTGAACAGTGACAGAGATGGTAAGCACTTGATAGAAATGTTCAGGAGAGTATTAGATGGTATTTAGGTAGAATGCAGATAGGTTAGTAATCGAGTATGGTAACAGGTGGTAAGGACAGCAGATGACAAATACAGGATAAGCTAACCCAGTGCAAGGATAGATGGTAGTAGACTCAAGAGCTAGCAATCTATGTAACAGTGCAGATGATAGAATTAGTATGCATAGATAGTAACAGTCCTTAATGTGCAGAGGTAGGTAGTGTAAGTTAGGTTATGGAGGATTCCCCTGTGGGGTACTTATCACTAGTAAGGTTAGTAGTAGAGGGGTCCAGTAGTGAGGGAGTGATCCGGTAGCGAGATACAGGGATCAGTAGCGAGGTTCCGGTCTGTTCCAGGTAAAAGCAAATAGCTGGAGGTTCCGGCAGCGAGACAAGCTTGTAAGCATGTACACACACAGGCACATAAGCACAGGCACAGGCACATTGAACGAACAACGTGAGAGAGAACGCCGGCGGTTGAAATAGCCGCTCAGAGCGGCGCTCGGCGATGACGTCATCCGTCTTAAAGGTGTATGCGTACCACCTAATTAGAAAGGTGGGATGCATATTGAAAGGAAATGGAAAGTAAGGGTACCAGAGGTACCAGAATCTTACACAGAGCAGAATGCTGGTGACTGGCAGTCACCGCTCTCTGCTCAGAACGAAGGGGGGAACTCAGTAATCAGCGGTGTTTGATTGCTTAACTCTCAGAAGAGAAGAGCCTGCATGCAACAGATGCTGCATCAGATTGATGCTACAACTATTAAAGTAAGTTTAAATCTTTATTTTTAAAAAGCGGTACTTCACTTTTAACCACACATCCAAGTTTGACAGACATGCAGGAATAGGTGAGTAACCCCAGAAACAGACAGTGTGCATTCGAGGCTTTACAACCATCCCATTCATGCCTGTCAAACTCAGTTGTTCATATGAGTCAATACAGCCATTACATTCCCTTTTACTAACATGGGCTGCCTATATGCAGCTCCATGCTGCTCTGAAAACATGAACAAAATCAATCATGTCAAGTTTGTAGCCCTGAACATCACTCTTTCCTTCATTGACGTGTTTCATATTTGCAAGCATTTACCCTTTCCCTAGATGTCCATGGCACTTTACTACATGGAGGCAAAGTGTACCTCACATTATTCAACTTTGCTATGATCTATTACCTTCTACTTTGTTCTCTGTCCACTTTTCTACAGACTTGGAACTTACATTTCCTGTCTTGGATGGGACATTTGTTTTAACATCAGATTTTCTCCTTCATATGGCCACATAAACAATTTAGAATAGCTTGCACACCTTTCTTCACTTAGCCCTTTGATACTTCATAGTCTGAAATTATGGGTTGAGTTGTGGTACTCCAATAAACTACAGGTCTTTTCCCTAGAGGACAGCATATTGATTCTTGCATGTCCACCACTTTCTTAACCCATGTCAATTCCAATCATGGTCAAGTATATAAGAACATCAGAATTCTCCCTAAGTGGAGCACTACCAATATTTACAGCTTAGACACTGTATAACCTCACTTTCCAACAATTCTAAATTTCCGCTTACAAAGCTGATTTTTGAAAATGTCTGCCTCTACACCCAGGGTTTCCTCTAAGCTCATATCTCTCCCATACTTGACTGTGAACACTTGCTCATACCACTCCATTCCCTCATATTCAGGACTCAGGGAACAAGACTTTAAACACTCAATACCACTTGATAACTGGGCCAAATCCATGTCCAAAATAGCTAAATGCTCTTTGAATACCATTATTAAAGTGCAACATTAAAGTACATAACCTTTAAATAGCATGCTTTAAATGATGTCTTAAACATTCACAAAAAAAGGGTTTACTTGAACAATGTGCACAGCAAAAGTAGCATTTAGAAAGGTAAAAAAGCATTTGCCACTAAATTGACTGCTGCTTTGTTATGTTTGTAAACAAAGCAGCCAAGGATTCCCCTCAACATCTATACCAGACCCTTGTCCTTAAAAAGGGTCTAGTATGAACTTTAAGTAGGAATCCCATAGAAAATTAAACAAAAAAAGGTTGCAGTCCCCTTCACAATCCATACTAGACTCAAATCCTTGATGTGGGTCTGATACAGATTTCAACAGGGAACCCCACACCAAAAAACAGTGTGGGGTCTCTAATAAAATACATAACAGATGCATATTCATGATGAGAGAAAAATATTTATTTATTTTAAGCGGGAATTCATGCAAAAAGTAAAAAAATAAAGTTATGCCCCCCACTAAAAAAAAAAAATACTATACCCTAAGAATGCAACTTGTTTGGCCGGGAAAGGGGGGCAGCAACTATACCAGGCTACATGCCCTCAAAAAGGAGAGTGTACCTTACTAGGGAGACAATGATGACCTCATGTTGATAGAAACAAGGGCCTTATCCCCACATTGCTGGTCCATTTGTTGTGTTCTATGTGAATGAGTACAGGGTATTTAGCACTTCTGGTTACTCATTCCCAGAAAACTTTAAACACAACACAAAAAACACAGATACATTAGAAAGGTTCATTTATTTTAAGAATCCACAAATAAGTTTCTATGATGTAGATCAAGCAATGTACAGTGGATTTATTGTCAGTAATTATTAATGACTCTCCAATTACCTGACAACACAAAAACAATGCCCCACATCTGCTCCTGACAATTCTCTTGTCATGAATGACATTACGCCGGTTAGCATCTGAACCCCCCCCCCCCACAAATGACCCCTTTTTGGAAAGTAGAAACCCCAAGCTATTTGCTGAGAGGCACCTTGAGTCCATGGGATATTTTATATTTTGCCTCACGTTTCAGGAAAATGACAATATATATTTTTTTTTTCACAAAGTTGTCACTAAATGATATATTGCTCACACATGTCATAAGTATAAGTGGAATTACACCCCAAAATACATTCTGCTGCTTCTCCTAAGTACAGGGATACCACTTATGTGAGACTTTTTGGGAGCCTAGCTGTGTACGGATGCCGAAAACCAATCACCGCCTTCAGGAATATTCCAGAGACTAGGGGGAAAACATAAAATATTTAATGGACCCAACATGCCTCTCAGCAAAAGTGTATTTACTTTCCAAAAAGGGGTAATTTGGGGAGGTTTTGAACTGTCCTGGCACTTTATACCTAGCATTTGAAGCTTTTGCCATATATCACCCACTCTTCTAACTACTTGAAGACTAAGCCTTTTCTGACACTTTTAGTTTACATTAAAAAATTATTATTTTTTGCTATAAAATTACTTTGAACCCCCAAACATTATATATATAGTTTTAAAGCAGATGCCCTACAGATTAAGATGGTGGGTGTTGCAATTTTTTTTTCACACAGTATTTTTTAAAATCTTAATGCACAAAAACACACTATAATGCACAAATTTTTGTAAGATGATCTTATGCCGAGTACATAGATACCAAACACAACATGCTTTAAAATTGCACACGGCAGCAGTGACAAACTACATACATTTTTAAAATCTTTTGCAAGCCTTTACAGGTTACCACTTTAGATTTAAAGAGAAGGTCTACTGCTAGAATTACTGCCCTCGATCTGGCGTTTGTGGTGATACCTCACATGCATGATGCAATTGCTGTTTACATACGACACAAGAACAGTGCTTGCATTAACCTTTGCGCACCAGCACGGGGGACAAGGGTGATTTTTATTTTTACACTGTCCCTTTCATATTTTTTTTAATCACTTTTATTATTATCACAGGGAATATAAATATCCCCTATGATAGCAATAGGTAGTGACAGGTACTCTTTTTTAAAAATTTGGGGTCTATTCAACTCTAGATCAGGGGTCAGCAACCTACGGGCTGCACCCGGCCCACCACCGTTAAATGTCCTCCCCGCCAGTGCACATGATGAATTCACAAGCACCAAGGCCTCAAATATTTTAAGTAAGAGCAGAGCGGAGCAGGAAGCTGAATGAGAACATGGGAGAGACACACAGCAGCACTGATAATACAGCGGGAGTTCTTTTTCCAGGTGATTGGTTTCTAGGTGGTCCTATCAACCAATCACCAGCTTGTTAAAATGAAAACGTAACTCTGGAAGCTCCCGCTGTCTTATCAGCACTGCAGTGTGTCTCTCTCATGTTCTCATTTAGCTTCCTGCTCCTTGCTCCGCTCTGCTCTGTCTCCCTCTCTGCATGGGGCAATTTAGGAAAGGGCAGTACTGCAGGGGGGGGGCTTGTGGAATATGCAGGAGGTGTGTGGGGGGGCTGTGTATTATGCAGGGGTGGCTGTGTAATATGCAGTGGGGGCTGGGTAGGGGGGGCTTTGTTATGTGCAGGGTGGGCTGTGTAATATGCAGGGGGCTGGGTAATATGCAGGGGGGGGGCTTTGTAATGTTGAGAGACTTTTCTAGTAACAAACAGCATCAACTCTCACACTTATCCCCCTGTCTAAAATCTAAAAAGCAAAAATTTTTCAAAGTTTCCTGTGTTTGTTTTCATTATTACTGTTATAATTACTGTTCTATTATTAATGTTTAAAAGTAAATGTTATTCAAAGTTTATTGTATTTTGTTGCCTATTATCATACAGCGGGATAGGGATCAGGGAACTGCTATAAAGTAAAAACCATCTTAATGTGCAGCAAGGCAGTTTTCACTTTATAACGCCAGCATCAGTGTCACACGGAAAGAGTCCGGAGACATGCTTGAGCTGCATGAGAGTAATAGAGAGGGTGAGTATAAGTTGAACAAACTAATCGCTGCAGGGAAGGGGGGGAGACCCTGCAGAGATGCCAGAGCCTCGAGGGAGTGAAGCTGCATGCTCCTTCAGGGTGAACTGGCTTTGTATTAGTGAAGCACCTCAAAATGAGGTAAACCTGTACTGTTAATATTACTTTGTTAGGATTTTTATCTTCTCCATGCATTCACTCACATTGAATCTGGCCCTTAGGTAAAAAAAAGATTTCTAAGCCCTGCTCTAGATCTCTCCTCTGCCCTTAAAGCATCTGACCACACCAAGATTGGTGTGATAAGATGCTTTCCCAATTCAGAAATGGCGCTGTTTATATCAGGCAAAACAGATGAGAAGAAATGGTAGTAGTTTCTGGTTTCTTAAGCCCTATAGATGATTGGAGCCATTCTGGTCTCCAATCAGCTCTATGGCCAGCTGGCGGAACCACTGGCTGCATTCTCGGGTTCCCCAGTGGGACAAGAGAGCCTGAGAAAAACATGGAAGGTGGTGGGGGGGGGGGAACATCCCTTCCCACTGCTTGTAAAAACAGTCTAGTGGCTAATTAGCCACTAGCATTGCTTTAACATGAAAGCCAACCGCCGGCTGAAAAAAACATATTAACCACTTAAAGACCGGAAAGTTTTGCCCCCTTAATGACCAACCCATTTTTTTGCTATTCGGCACTGCGTTACTTGAACTGACAATTGCGTTGTCATGAGAAGCTGTACCCTAAAAAAATTGATGTCTTTTTTCCCCACAAATAGAACTTTCTTTTGAGGGTATTTGATCACCTGTGCGATTTTTATTTATTGCGCTATGAGCAAAAAACAAAATGACAATTTTGAAAAAAAATATATTTTTCGCTTTCTGCTATATAACACTCCCAAGAAAAAAAATTACAAAATCTAATTTTTTCCTAATTTTAGGAAAATTTGTATTCTGCTACATATTTTTTGGTAAAAAAAAATCCCAATAAGCATATTTTGATTGTTTTGCGCAAAAGTTATCACGTGTACAAACTAGGGGAAAGATTTATGTAATTTTTATTAATTTTTTTACTAGTAATGGCAGCAATTTGCAATTTTTAGCGTGACTTCGACATTGCAGCAGACAGATCGGACACCTAACTGACATTTTTGACACTTTTGGAGGGACCAGTGACATTACTACAGTAATCAGTGCTAAAAAAATGCACTGTTTCTGTAATAATGACACTGGCAGGAAAGGGGTTAACCCAGGGGTAATCAATGGGTTATGTGTGAGCCTAGGGAAGTGTTTTCTAACTGTATGGGGGAGAAACTTGTGGAATCAACACAGAGACCTGTGATCCTAAATAGGAGAATCCCAGGTGCTCTGTGTTCATTCCAGAGAGAACAACGGTCTGCTGTGTTTACAATTCTCTCTCCATGGGGAGCAATTGCGGCCACTGGCCTCATTGATTGGCCTCCCCGCTGCCTAATGGGTGTGGGCGCGCCTCCAGTGGCATGTGCGCACCCCCAGAAGCACTCCTGCGAACCACCATACAGATACGGAGGTTCGAGCAGCCAGGCCAGCCTGACGTAGTATGTCTGTTGCAGGCGGTTGACAAGTGGTTTAGATGATGCCTAAATCTGCAGGTATCATTCCAGTATAACCACTCAAAGTCCAGCAACATAATAGTATGTTGCTGGTCCTTGTTGGGCATATATTGTAATGTTCTTTTTTTTCATGCAGCCTGTGGGCTAAATAAAAAAAGAAAACAGATAACTCCATTCATATAGATCGATGTGGATGAAGAAATCTCTACCAGAAAAAGTGTGTGGTATGCCCACCATTAGAATACCCTCATGTATCCATCCACTTCTAATGATGGGTATACATGCAATGTTCTTTTTTTTTTTTAATTGATTTGTTTTTTTTTAAGTGCGGTGGTGAAAAATCCTCCTACAGCACTAGAGTCACTGATTTAGGTATTGTGAGAGCAAACCCTGTTGCTGTTAGAATAAACAGATCAGTGTTGCAGCTGAATGGCATACCTGCAAAGCAAACAACAGTTAACAATTAAACTCAGTATCGATAAAACATTAACACAATAAAACAACTTTTTTTTATTGCAATCTGTGCCAAGAAAAGGGGAAAAAATATATCTCGAAGCATAAGGGCGATCTGCCCTCTGTCCACCCCAGTCCCTATGCTTCGCCTTATATGCTTTTTTTGTAACTGAGGTGCTCAAATCACCTCCTACAGTGCTGGAGTCACTGATTTATGTATTGTGAGAGCAAACCCCGTTGCTGTCAAAATAAACAAATCAGTGCTGCAGCTGAATGGCAGTATCTGCAAAGCAAACAATGGTTAACATAAAACACAGTAACAATAAAACATTACAGTATAGTAGTATAGTATAAAAAAACAATAAAATAGTAAGAACAATAAAACAACAATTACTTTTGTCTTTTTCATTTTTTTATTTATTTATTTTTTTCTTACACTTTTTTTGTAACTATAAAAAACTTTAAATGTTCCAGGCTAAGGTCTCTCAAAATGCGATAGCCATCTAACATCTTTCAAGACCTTGTGTGAATGTGTGCCCTAGACAATGCCGTGCTGTACCCTATACTAAAAATCCACTAGTGTGTGGTAGCAACGGAAACATTCCCTGATGCAGAGACCAGGTTCAATAGGACAGGAAAAAAATAGCTGGTGTAACGCCTAAATCCGCACTTGCTACAGACATGGCATCTTTTTTTTGGGTGTCACCTTCTGGATACAAAAGGGCAGTGATGATCTCTTCCTGGAATTTTAAGAAGGATCCACTTCTTCCTGACACTTTGTTTAGTACATAAGCGTTGAACAGAGCCAATTGGAATGAGTATACAGACACTTTTCTGTACCAGCGTCTAGCCTTATGGGCAACTAAATATAGCCCCATCATCTGATCATTGAATTCCACCTCTCCCATTTTAAGGTTGTAGTAGTGGACACAGAGGTGCTTCTCAACAACACCAGTTGCCGTTGTAATTTGGACTGCTGTATCTGCGTGAATTGAAGACAGAATAAAAATGTTACGTTTGTCCTTCCACCTAACTGCAGGCAATTCATTACACCTCAAGCAGGCTCTCTCCCCCTGTCTAAGTGGGGCATTTACAAGCCATTGCGGGAAGCCCCGGGGATTAGATCGCACGGTGCCACATGCGCCAATTCCAAATTAAAAGAGGTTTCTCAAAAGTGGTACATTTGTGTAATAATTGTCCGCGTATAAGTGGTACCCCTTTTCCGAATAAGGGTGACACCAAGTCCCAAACAATCTTGCCACTGCTCCCTTTGTAGTCTGGGCAGTCAGGGGGCTTCACGTGTCTTTTCCCTTGTAAATCATGAAAGTCTATGTATAGCCTGTTGCCCTGTCACAAGGGTTATACATTTTGAACCCCATATCTGGCACATTTGCTAGGGAGACACTGTTTGAAGGCGAGAAAATGTATTCAGGGACTCATCTATGCAGACATCTTGTTGGGGGAAATACAAGGCTGCACATTTTTGGATGAAGTGGTTTATGAGGGTCTGAATGTTGTGGAGCCAACCGTATCCAGGATCACCCTGAGGACGACAGAGTTCATTGTCGTTGAAGTGCATAAACCGCAATACATGCTTGTATCTAGTCCTGGCAATGGCAGCAGAGAACACAGGCATATAATGAATTTGGTCAGTGGAGCAATATGACTGCAAATCATTCTTTATACAGTAGTAATGCCCATGTTGAGGGATAGGCCCAGAAAAGTCTTAAATTTGGAAACCGTGATAAGTTTCCATGCAAATTGTCTGACCATGTTCAAATTTGAGTTTTCGGTGATAAATTGATCAGCTTATAAATTGCTTTGGTCCACAATAGATCTGTATAGATTGTCCATGAAAAACAGTTCAGAAAAAACAAGGTGCGTTAAATCTGCTGTTTCTAGCTGAATTCCGGTTTGACCAGTGAATGGTGGAAGTACAGGTGCTGCAGAATCTGTGGGCTGTCAACCAGGATTTGCAAGTGTATCAGGAAGGGCACTATGGGCTCTATGGGCCTGTCTTTGAATTTTCGGTGGCTGCGGGACACTACTTGGGCTAGCCACCACACCAGCTTGAACTGCACTTATGAGACTCACCACTTTACCAAGTATTATTGCAGTGCTGGTTTGTCTACAACCAGGATGTATTCGGCACTAGTACCGGCACTCTGCTGCATACGAGAGTCATGCGATTGTAGCACCTCAGCAGCAGGGGAATGTGTGCCTGACCTGAGCAGGGACCTCTACTCCATCATCAGAGCAATCTGTCAGGGTGCCGCAGCTCTCTACAGGTTTGAATACTGATCCTGATTCTGACAGTGGGGACTGCCTATCGCTCTCATCTGTCATGCTCACTATCCTGTAGGCCTCTTCACTAGTGTACCTTTTGTTTGACATTTTGGCCAATAAATTTATAGGTACCTAGTGTGACTCACAGGTAAAAAAAGCATGTGGTTGTCAAGGACTGTTTGAACCACTACAAAAAAACTTAACTGCTAGTGCTAGAAGAGATCAGGCCTGACTCTGATAACACTGCGATTTAGTGTTCTGTGTGTTGGAAGTGACAGTGATCTATTAATACTTCACTTGTTTTAGGGGGCAAGCAGAGGGGCTAAACGCAGGTGCTGGCAGGGGCCGGGGTTGATCCTGCTAATGCTGCATTTTTAGGATTACTATAATATTGGGGAAGCTAGTATAGTTCTGATCAAATAAAAATATTGATCCGTTAAAACTATGCTAGTAATGGAGGTGTTTAGTGTGTGTGTGTGTGTGTTAGTGTTACTGGCAATCAAAGGGTTTAAATCTTTTAGTGAATATGTGGCAGGCAATCTGACTCTGTCTGGGATTGACGCTAACTGGCATTGATACTAAGTGGAGTAACCCGTGACACTAATACAAAGATTAGAAAAAAGATCTGTACACTGTACTAATGACACTATGACAGGGAGTGAAAGGGTTACCTTTGGGGTGATCAAGGGGTTAAAACGTTATTAGGGAATATGTAACAGGACCCTGATGCTATACAAGGCTGATGCTAACTGACGCTTATGCTAACTAGTGTCACCCATGACACTAATACAGTGATCAGAAAAAAGATCTGTACACTGTACGACACTGTGAAAGGGAGTGAAATGTTTAACTAGGGGATGATCAGGGGCTTAAAACTTTACTAGGGAATATTTGGCGGGTACCCCAAACCTATCTGGGACTGCCACTAGCGCTATTTAGCGTCACAAGTGACACCGATACAGTTATCAGTACAAAATCTGTACACTGTACTTGGTGACACTGGCAGGGAGTGAAAGGGTTAACTGTGGGGGGGGGATCGGGGGGCAGTCAAGGGGTAAAATGGGCCTAACTGTGTGTTGTGGTGTCATTGTAGTGCTTTTACTCACTGTGGACGCTTTCTCCTCTCACACTGCAACTGAATAGGGCTCTAGGAGAGGAGATTGCATCATTTCCTGTGCCTCTGTATGCATTACACAGGCACAGAAGGTTCTGTGATTTGTCAGAACTGTTCATCAGATCCAGGCCATAAATCATTGTTAGTGTGCTATATCATTGTGAGTTAGTGTGCTATTGTGATTCTATTGTCGGTGTAGAATATCAGTTTAGTGTGAATCTAGTGCAGTGTGAGTGCAGTTTTTCCATTCATTTTTACTTCACTGTCAGCTTATTTTGTCAGGGCAGGTTTCCTGCAGTATATTTCAGTATGTTACTGCACATTTAACACAGCATATTTCAGTGCGTTAATACACGTTTAATGCAGTAGATTTCAGTGCGTTAGTGCATGTTTAACGCAGTATATTTCAGTGCGATACTGCATGTTTAATGCAGTATATTTCAGTACATTAGTGCACGTTTAACCCAGTATACTTCAGTGCATTGGTGCACGTTTTCGGCAGTATTAAAGTGCACCAAACACCATTTTCCATTGCTTAAAGTGCATCCACGTACAGATTTCCATCTTTATTGCATTTTGTTAATAAGTTCCCCCCCCTCCCCCCATCATGTCTGGGAGGCCAACAAGGAGAGGCAGATGTTCCCATGGCACTGTAAGGGGGCCAGCAGCGTATGTATCCTCAGACAAAGGTTGATGTTGTCCGTCCTTAGGCAGGGCATAATTTCTGCTGTTTAGTGATGTTGCCTATGCTATCCAGGCACAGCATGCAGAGAAGGTGGAGTACTAGCTTACTAAACCATCCTCATCCTCTGGTACCCAAGCAGAAACTATTGTGCAGTCCACTGGAGCTATCAGAGTGGCTTATTCTGCCTCCATGTCCACAGCTACTCCAGCCATAGCCCCAGCATCAGGCATTGAGGAGTCAGCTGAGTTATTTTATTACAGCGTCAGCCCCTTTTTTTTTTTTTCTTGATTAAGCACAGGCATTACTTGGTTCATCAACAATACCTCTATAGGGTTACTGTGAGAAGGCACCACCAATACCCGAAGCCCATTTTGTTCGCACCTGTTATTTCCATCCAAAGTCTGCAAAAGAGACACCAGAATGTATCCAAACAAATCTTGTTAAACCCGTTGTTTATAAAATAAAGAAAGCTTGAATGGAAAATGTAATTTTCTTTGGCTTTATAAATGTCATTATTGCTGCAGCAGGTTCTATACATGGTACAGATGTGCCACATTACAGGTAGACTAAGAGCCCCCCCCCCCCCAGGCGGGGTTTATAGTTAAAGGAATTTTTTATTTTTATTGTTATTTCTCATTTTTATGTAAATCACTGCTCATTTAAAAATTATGTTTTTTACACATTTTTTTCATTGATACATGTCCCCCCCAGGGCAGTACCCAGTCTCCCAAAACCATTGTATGCCCAATTACTTGCATATAGGCCTTTAATATGGCGACTTTTGATTTTTCCAGTTCGTGTCCCATAGACTTTAATGGAGTCCGTTATTTGGTTCTGCACGTTTGCAAGGTTCAAAGGTTCTCCCGCGAACCAAATAGAGGGTCGTTTGGCCCACCTCTACTCATCAGTAGACAATCAGTAGTCTATGTCACCCAGACAGTTATGTTGATCCTAAAGAAGGTCCCTCCTACGCTACAGTTAGGAAGAGAGAAGACTTGGGTGCCAGTATGTCATGTGTTCACAGTTTTTCATTAAAAAAATTAACTTTTAAACTAAGCTTTTTAAAAAATAAGAAACATGACATTTATTCAGGAATTTAAGGGGGGGGGGAACTTGAAGCTTGGAAACATATTTAAAACATGTTGCATTCAGGACAATAGGGTGAAGCTACAGTATATGTTGACATGAAAAAATACATGTATTTACAAGTGCCTGCATATTCCTTATCAATATGTAAAAGTATCTTAAGCAAAAACAACTTAGTGGTTGTATTACTATTCCTCTGTTAATATCATTGGATAGAATGCCCTTTATGAGTTCTGTATTGTTGTAGTAATAAAAATGGCAGTTTATCTGTTAATATATAGTCTCCTAATCCGATTCAGGCTCTTTTTCACAGATTAGTGTTGTGATCAATATCATTCTTATACTTAACCTGTTTTTCAAAAACTTTTTACAGTGTAAACACAAGAATGGCCTTATCTTTTTAAGAAGATTATGCATAAAGCCCCCAGAGAAAAGGACTATTTTCAAGAGTTCATGCAGGTATGCTGGCAAAGAATAAAGATGGAAATAAAAGAAAGTGAAATGAGAAAATATGCGTATGCTGCTGATTTGTAAATTTTATTGCTCGTGTGGAGCATAACTGAATAAATGTGATACATATGGTTGTACTGATTGTTATTTTTGGACTAGTAGTAAATATTAATGAGTAGAATTACTGAATAAAACAAATGCAAATTTCATTAACTGTAGCCTGACGACATGTACTCTTGTTGCCACCTTTTATCCTTCACCGTTTATCTGGCATTAAGAACCACTGTTGGAATGTGCTGACTGAGTGAATAATCTTCACAGACAGAAAAGCTGCACATTGATGTGCTAGGTCTTTAGCTCGACATCTTATGCCACAGTGATCATTCTTCATTCTCTTCTGCTAAAGTTATTTTTGAAGTTACGAGGACATCACATTGACATTAAGACTTCTTCAAAGTAAGCTTATAAGAATGAATTGGCAGTAGGGAATTTTTTTTTACATATTGTACAGGTTTTTTGGCTAGCTGTTACTGCCTGTGGGTGAACATAGTTTGCTGTTCTACATGAACAAAAAAGGAAAAGTATATTTCTCTACTAAGTATAATTTTCTTGACATTTTGGCAGCTCCTCAAAAAAAAAATTTAAAAAAAGTTTTTAAACCTTTTAAACATGAAAACATTCATCCTCTTCTAAGAATTTATAAAAGAACAACACCTTTAAGGTTTTAATATTTAACAGTATGCAATTTCAGCTTACATTTTAGTACACTTATAAGTAGAGTAATGAATAAGAATGATGAACTCCATTCTGTTTTCAAAAGTGTACATCAACTGGAAATGTAAATCTTATTTAGTGTGACTGCAGAATAATGTAGATGTTTTGAAGAGTCATATTTTAGGAAATTTAAGGAAAAATTAAAATGAGTCTTAGACAAGCAGGTCTCTCGGCACTAAATGTATAATACTGTCAAAAAACAATTGTGTTCTCTTTTGAGGAAATAGGTTATTTCTATTGATAAAATTAAAAAAAAAACATGTATTATTAATAAAATTGCCCATTGATAAGATATTAAATCATTTTAGGAAATAATTATAAATATCAAAATGTCTAGGCCATAAAAAGTAAATGTTTATAGATATAGATTTGTGAAAATTACAGCTGAACCATTGAATGCAATAAGTTAAATGAATGAAAATTAAATTTAAGACAATTGTTTTATATCTTTTTTTGTTTTATAATGTTGTGTGTGTGCATGCACATTGTAGAACACATACAAATCACTAGTAGCCACAGTTAATTCATAGGCAAATGTCTGCAATACATATTATATTTGCTTTGGCTCAGATCCTAAGCATTATGAATTCACTGCAGACGTTTGCAGCTGTGAGCTTTTTTCTCTTTTCTTTTTGGCTTACATTTTCATTTAACAAACAGGAAAAAATCTTGTGGCACAAAGATGTTTTCTGTGATCATTGCATTAACTTCTCAAAGCCCATGACCAGTGTTAACAGCCAAAATTATTGGTTGACAGGCTGTCGGGGAATTTAAAGAATACTCTTACCACCTGGTCGTTGCTAAAAAAATTAAACTATGCAAACACCTTACTCCCTGACCCAGTATGAAATGGCCTGACTTCAATGTGCTAGACAAGACCAAATGTATGCACTTCTCATGCTTTCAAAGACATGTAGTATACCAAAATGTTGTTAAGTTGTTATTTTCTTATTTGATATTTGCATGTTTATTTTTTAGTGATAGTAGTCATGTATTTCTGTATGTTATAGTTAAATGTCTCCGTCAATATCTTAACCTTGAACAGCTCTGCAGAACAAATTGTAGCTACATATATTAACATACATATACAGTACACATAAATTAGTAATATTAAAATCATCTTAAAGAATGCAATGTTATGACACTGCTGTCTATAGATGCCATAGCAGTATTCATGTACATTTTGATAGTACAAATCATTTTTAAAAAGTGTTAAATAGAGGGTAACAATAATGACAAATACAATGAAAATATATAAGTAGGGCAGCAATAGGACTTTTACAACATTAATACGTTTTTTGGTTTGTATTTAACAATTACCTAAAAAAAAACAGTGATGCAACAATTTTGAATATCATTTTTTTAAATGTATTATGTTTATCTTATAACACTAACCTATTTTACAATATTTTATAAAGAACTGTGGATCATTCAAATACTTTTCTGCTTTTGAAGCAGCCTAAAAACTAACATCCTAGTACAGGAAACACACACACACACACACACGCACACACACGCACACACACACACTGAATGTTTGACCATTCTTCCAGTAGGATGGTTCACCCTACTGAAGAAGCCCAATCACAGGGCGACACGTGTATAGAAGTAGGAGCCCAGCCTGTTGACATCAAAGAGCCACCATGAGCAGAGCGGTGTGGTAATCTAGCTGACAGATTTTATATGAGAGATTTTGTTCTTTATTTCCTGTAAGTGTTTTTAAATAAGGGGAATTTTTAATAAATGTTTGATACAGAGAGCACTATGCAGTTGCATTTCTATTTCATGTGGTTCATATGAGAAAATTTATTGAGAAAAGATTGCTCTATCCCAAAAGGAAAGGAAGGATCCCAATCCAGGGAATCAGCGGGAGTTGTAATTAAAGACTTCTGATTAACAGTGGTGAGGTGAGTAGGTTTTTCACCTCGTGGTGGTTTATCACTTTTTATTGGAAAAGAAGATTAGAGCACAGCAGTGGATTACGTTTACAGAAATACTTTTGGATGTGTGTGAAGCACAGAGGCTATATGGACAATATTAGCACAGTATTAGTTTTTATAACTGACAAGTATCAAAAATACAGATATGGCTTATCATTCACATGTAAGCATGCCATTTTGATGTACAGTAGATTTTGACTGTTGATTGTGGCTGCTCCTGTGTTCAGTAAAACTCTAATGCCTAGTACACAGATGAGATTATCGGCCGAATGATTGTTCGTTTTTTTTTTTTTTTGCATGCTAATCTCATATTGAAAATGAAGAGTTTACTAAAGTCATAAAAACTCTCGCATGGCAGAATAAAAAAATTGAAATTATGTAATGTAGTGTATTTGTATTGTGTTTTTGAATAACAACTGTACTGTCTAAACAAAAATTGGGCCATTAGGTATCGTACGAGAAAATAAAACTGACGTGATTGGCTCTCAAAAGCTCTGTACAGATTACAGATTATGTACAGATTATTGTACAATCGCTTTGAAAGCCATATTTTTATACAATTTTCTGAGCGTGTGTATGGGCCATAAGTGTCATTAAAAACCTTACACCACTGAAAGCATTGAACAACTTGTGCTGAAACTTACAGTTTGCAGCCCTAATTCAGTTATCATAGTGAGTCACTCACTCTCTACCTGGAAAAAGGAAGATGATGGGCAGATCAATGTCAGAACCTTTACCTCTTCCAATGTAAAGATTGTGGGGTGTATGTGCTTTACCAATTCACTTCCCTGACTGGCTACTGCAGAAATGGAAACATCTGAGTCATATGGCTGCTAGGTACTGCAGGTACAAAACCACTGGGAAACATGTCATGAAAAGTATGGGATTATACATCCCATTAACACCCATTATACCATAAGAACATACCTAAAACATAAAAAAACACACACAACAAGGATTGTGGAAAATTTTAGGCCTTGACCCCTTTATTGGGTTTAAAACAATTTTAATTATGAAATTAACCTTAAAAACCAAACAGAACTGCTGTAACCATTAACAGACCAACATGCTTATTGCTTAGTCTCTAAGGCTCAAGCAGCAATATCTCATGCAAACCAAATAACAGCGTACCAACCACTGTCCACCCACAAAGAGGGCGACATTACCCACATAAATGTGGACTGCAACAAGGGGAAATAACTAAGAGGGAGGGAGAGTGGTAGAGCAGGTCAAATGATCCAAAAGGAAGGCTGAGGAGAATCCAGAGGTAAGTCCAGCTGACAGACCTGAGGTAAATGCTGACTTCGCCCAGTGACAGTAGAGGATATAAGTAAAAAGTTACATTCACTGGCTAGATATTTCTCCTTAAAAGATTTGTCACCAATCCAGTGCTCATCAGCTGAGATAAATATTCCTAGTAACAGCAGGCAGCTTGTCACCTGAGACAAACAAAAATAAAATTCCCAGTTCAATTTGCTAACGAGTTTGCTTACCAACCAAATTAACCTGTGTAACAGTTTGCGTCAAAACAGGGGTTTAGTTAGCACACATTTGCAAACGCATGTGTAAGCTGCAGGGCCACTCAACGGCACCCTGTATTACCTGCAGTCCTAACTCTAGTGAATTTATGAGAGTCTTCACAGTGGAAGCACATGCAAGCTAATGGATAGATAGGGGGCAGGTGAGCTTGGAGGTGGCCCATCCCTCCTGAAAGGTATTTGGGGGCATAATGGAAGCCCAGCCAATGGTATTACAGCAAAGGCATCCAGTATGTCCACTCACCAGTATACATTAATAAGAAAATGGCCTCTGCCCCCACCAATAACTGGCCTTCATAGCAAAGAACACATGGAAGGGCAACGCACATGAGACAAAAAAAAAAAAATTCCCAGTTCAATTTGCTAACCAGTTTGCTTACCAACCAAATTAACCTGTCTAACAGTTTTTTGACGCAAACTGTTAGACAAGTTAATTTGGTTGGTAAGCAAACTGGTTAGCAAATTGAACTGGGAATTTTATTTTTGTTTGTCTCATGTGCGTTGCCCTTCCATGTGTTCTTTGCTATGAAGGCCAGTTACAGGTGGGGGCAGAGGCCATTTTCTTTGTAGCTTGTCACCTGAACCACAAGAAAGAACCAGCAAAGCAGCCATAGAGAGACATGTACGTAACAATCAAACAATCATCGTGGTCCTCTATAAAAAGTAAAATTTATTTATCAAACAAATGGGTGTTAGGGGTGACAACTCTATGGGACCAATTCTCTATTTTATTATTTTATGGCCCTGACATTCTAGCTTCATGGTCAGGCTGAAAAGGAAAGTTCACTGACAATAACACATCCATCGTAACAAAAGCAATTTGTTTCTGCTTTAAGGTTGCCAAAGGCTTGTGTACACCATGCACATTGTTGCTTTTCTTCCACAAAGTCAGGTTGAATGCGGAGAAGTCAGGTTTGTTTTTGTAGGAAAGAAAGCAGAGCTTAAAGGCTCCGAAATTTAAAAAAACAATCACTCCACTGATATAAGTATTGCAGAGAAGGAGACCTCAAACTAGAGATCCACATTTTCTTTAGGGCTCATTCACGCTGCATAGGACGGCTATTGCACACTAAGCGCATTGCTGTACAGTGATATGTGATCTTGTCCAATGCACTGCAATAAAAGGCAGCATGTCTGCCTTTTATTGTACAAAGTAGACCACTGCAACACAACTCAAGTCTGCTTTGTACTATAGTGTTAATAAGACACATAGAAAACAATTGTTTTTTGTGTATCCTAACAGTGACTGGCATTCTTCCAGTGCCAGAAAACGTTGATTACTGTACTATGTGTGAAATGGCCCTTAGAATCCTGCATGTGTTGCAGGAAGTGATGCCGGTTAAAAACACTTTATGAGGGTCCTTGTATTCATCGGGACCTCTTTAAGATGTTAACAGTTTTGAGGATACAAGTGGGGACAATTATATATGCAGTTGCACTTTTACTGAAGTAAGCAAATGTATGCAAAACATTTGCAGTACCTAAACTTTCTGTTGCGGGTGGTTTGTCACTTCTGATTTTTTGAATCTACATGCCAACTCAATGACAACATTTGGGAATGTTAGCCTGCTGCTCACAAATTTGTTTGAATAATCTAAACTAGTTTGTGGCAGGAATACGATGTTGATCTGTTGCTGAATTAAGAACTGATGTGGGCCATTATTTAACAGGGGCAGGGGTCTGATTTCAGGCAAATTGCCACAAGTAGTTACATTTGAGGCAATTCTGTATCAATGACTATGACTATCATTGATAAATTTCCACAAGGTGGTTTTTTTCTTTCTTTAGTTGATGAACATGCATCTAAATATATGAATCACCTGCTGGCCTGGGGATTCAAACTCACAACCTCTTGTTTGCCAGCCTGTTATTCTACCAACTTGCCACAGCAATACAAACCTACCTGCATTTTCTAATCCCTCTCCACTCTGTCAAACACAAACAAAAAATGTTTTGCCTTTAGTTACATTCAATTACTATCGCTTCTCGGCCTTTTGGCTAAGATTAAGTGTAGTATCTGTTCTTATAAGTTGGTATGGGCCTTAGCTAGTACCAGTATGACAGAAACCCGGCGCGCTCTGAGTATTGAGGTATGGGGAGTAGGTCATCTGGGAAAGCATGTGGGGCCCGCCGCCTTCTGATTCGAATGGGTTGAACTGTCCTAACCAGTTTGAAGGGGGCAGGAAAGCCGGTTCAGGGGGCCGGTGGAACTGCTCCTGGATGTAATGGGCTGAGGAACAGGATGGCGAGGGGAGGGCTTTCTCTCCTGGGTTTTGATCTGGCCTTGCAAAAGGCCTGTCCCCAGTGGTAGGCAAGCTCTCTCTAAGCTGTCCAGGTTCTGATGTCTGCTGGTGGGGATAGGCTACACTCGGTCTGGCCGGGGGCTGAGATTGAAAAAGCCCGTAGTGTAAGTGCCCCTGGGGTGGCAGCCCAGGGGTGCCTTAATTTCTCACTGGTGAGGGGCAGCTCGCTGTGAGTTCTTTTGGCACCTTGGTCACTGCACTATGCACACCTTTTTCACACCTGCCTCTTGGGACAGGCCTTTTGGCTTGCACCAGAGGAATTTTTTATTCCGGCTGGAAGGCCTGCCTTGGTCCCTCACATGGCACCATCGCACTTTCCCCACTTCCCTTTCCCCACTTTTATGTTTTGTCTGTCCTTTTATTTGGAGTTTGTCACCTGCACTTTCACCTTTTTTCTTTATTTGCACAGACTGGAGTGTGTGGGTCCTCGGGCCCTGCCTTAAGTCTTGGGAGGGGGTGGATATGGCCTTTTGGCTTAGTTCGCCCTCTCCCATGGGGTCTCCCTTCGGGGGAGCCCTACTTAGTACTCGGTGGGGGCTGTTTCGGCAGTCCCCCTGAAGAACGGGGTCTGTCTGGTTTCGGCCAGACAGACCATGAGTACCTTATGTCCCTGTCAGGAGCCTTGCGCCCCGGGGGATTGAGGTTTTGGGTCCTACCTCTTCGGAGGGAAGACCATACGTTGTCGCACACCCTGTGCTTTTTTGTGTTACTCACTTTGTGTGTGTGCACTTTTTTATGCACCGGGTGGAGTCTTTTGAGTGTGTTGCACACGCTACGGGCTTTAAAAAAAAAAAAAAAAAAAAAAAACATGCATCTAAATATATAGCTGTATATCTACAGCTTTATGTAGAGATCCCCTACATGTTCTATAAGAATAAAGTGAACAGGTTAAGAGTTCTAGATCAGGAAATATAATCTTTATGCCCCGTCATGTAAGTATAATTATGGATGCACCATAGGTAATTCCTATTTCTCATAACACAGGATTTCCTTCAGAAGTTAAAATTCATGCACACCAACATAAAAATACATAAAATATTCAGAGAGTACTCACTTTTTTTAAGTTATGTACAAAGAAAAATTGTGTTACTTAAGACCCTACAGCCATGGCTGACTGAATGGGTGTAAGTCATTTATCACTTTTAAATCACATTTAGCAGTTTGTGTTATTTATCAGCTTAACAAGTAAAGTCTGAATTGAGTGCATTTTAATAGAAACATATTACACCTAATGGCATAAAATCAATAATTGCCTAGCTAGCTAAAAATGTGTTGCCGTCATTTTAACTGATGTATGAATAGGACAGAGCAGTTATTAAATACAAATAATAAATGTGAAATGACATCAATATAATACTGATAAATAGAAAACTTCTTAATTATTTTTAGTATTTTATCCAATGACAAATATACATTTTTGGAATTGTATGTGTGTAATTAATTTGGTTTTGTTGTTATGGAATTAACATAAGCTTTGTCTACTCCAAAGAAACAGAAATTTTAGCTATGGGTGCTCACTGGTTTGTTTAACTTACCTTCTTTTGGCTAATATTGCGTTTGGAATTTCAGACAGACATTTTACCCTGTGTGCCCATTTCCCTTTTTTTTAACAAGCTGCTGCCTTTTACATAATGTAAAATAGTGTTGAGCTAATCAATTTTGTTTTGACTTGCTAGAAGTAGGATTCTGTGTTATCTCCATGTATGCTTCCACTAACCCTTTCCACAAGCCAATCAGCAAGAGTGGGTAGTTAGGGACATTCCCCACATAAAAACATAGAATCTACAACAAAAATTTACAACTTGTGTCAGTTTGTTGGAATATCAGAACTGTTATGAACTGAAAAGTGATTTGCTTGGTAAAACTAGGATTCTGCTGTTCTCCTGTATACACAGGCCATCAGCATAGACTTCAGTGGCATTCAGGTGGTATGGTCAGAGTATAAAGATTTCAGGCAGAGTTTGCGGATCCTTCTGGAATTGGAGCCCAGGCTACTTAAATCATCACCCCCCAGGCAATCCCTAAACAATTACATGAGTTCTCTCTCAATCCAGTGCTGTCCCATGTACACCATTGCTATTCCTCTCTTCCTGCATTCCCAGGAGTCTCTGAAAGCAGCAAGAACCATAAACTTCTGCTGCTGACAGTCAAATCCTGTGAGTAAGGAGTGGGGGAATGGCTGAGCAGCGCTTTGTGTGTCTATGAATGCACACAACCTCGCTTAGGAGCCACCCACACGAGTGCCTCTTCAGCACACAGCTGAGAACTGAAGTATGAATCTCAATCTCTGTGTGTTGCTTGTTTTGTCACACCCCAACCCCCAATATCCACATTTTCTTTTTTTTTTTTTTTTAAGATTTTTGAAACCACATATCTAATCATTGTATAGAATAAGTAGACATAACACAAATGTAAAACAGTTGTTATAGAGAGGCAAGGTACTGTGTTTGCATTTTTTACATCAATTCTTGAATCAGTTCATAAGGTTACTGGAAAGGTATTTTTAATTGTGTGAAACAAAGTGGATTATTTTTCCAACAGTATTGCATTTAATTTACCAAGCATTTTGCTACAGAACCTAAACGTTATGCAGATAAATGACTAGGATGTCATCCAAAAGCAAAGTTGGCACTGGAAATGCTACCAACAACAGATGTTATTGTAGTGTCCCTACTATTTTAAGCAGAGGTAAAAATGCTAAGAGAGTGGGTAACTCTGGATGCAATGCCCAATGTTTTAGCGGTCAGCAGAAAGAACTGTCAAAGGCTGTTACTTATTTCCCCACAAACATT
The DNA here is from genome assembly GCF_965119305.1 of Pelophylax lessonae. Lineage (NCBI taxonomy): Eukaryota > Metazoa > Chordata > Amphibia > Anura > Ranidae > Pelophylax > Pelophylax lessonae. Next base: position 262,390,157 of record NC_138772.1, on the reverse strand, counting down.
CAACCACATTATTTTGTAGGCTGGTTATCTATTTTGCCAGTCAAAGAATAAGCTTATGTTGCCTTTGGGTCAGGGCTCAAAGGATTTTCCACCTCAGCCATGTAAACAAGTTCCTTCAAAAGTCAGCCCAAATGCCAGTTTTGACTAATGTCCAGTTCAAGATTGTCTGGAAAACCATTCCAAGCCACTACACACTAGTATTTTTTTTTTGTATAACTCAGCAGGGCTAAACAAACAAAAACTGGCAGCTTATGAGGAGCCACTATACTATCTATCCAATGTTAGTACAGCGATCTCCCCTGCTGTGCTATTGTATTCTGACTGGAGGAAGTCGCCCCTAAAAAAACACTCCAGTCAGAGCTCTCAGCCATTGGCCATTTTTTTCTTGTATATTAGCCATTGGCCATTGGGAGCTGATTGGTAGACCTTGTTTGCTCATGCCCCATTGAAATGTCAGCTTCGGTCGGACCAATGCAGTACATACCAGTTGATGCCGCTCAACATTCGGCCTGTGTGTACTAGGCTTTACTCTCTCCTGAGTGTCTCTACCTAGAAACACAAGATATGATCCTTCTAAAGAAATTGGCTTGAATTGTCATTTATGTATCCTCATCTCATACCAGAGAAAATTAGTAAACATGATTTTTAGCTTGTTATTAATATATAAAGTATTTACTCATACAATTGTAAAATGAAACATTAAGAATTAATTCCAGCCTAATTTTTAGGTAAGAGTTACAACTTCTGTTATTATTATTATTATGAATATTATGATTATTAATATTATTATTTCTATCCACCTGGCTAATTTCATAGCTTTTCCTTTATTTCCTTTGCCTGTGACACTCATACCAGGAATTGGTGATATGGGTAACATTGGAACAGGAAGGTACAAAACAGACAAAAGTAAAAATATTTTAGGACGTAATGACACTTCTTCACTTTACAAAAAAAAATAAGCTTTTGGTTATGTCTGTGTCCACATTGCATACATTTCCCATCACTTCCTGTTCTGAATTATCCATGTAGAAACACAGAAAACAATGAAAGTCACAGACAGAGGCTCTAACCCTTCTATTTTGTTTGGGATAAGGTGAAGAAGGTTTGGGTAGAGTTGGACTTAAAAATTTTAAAATAAAACTAAAAAATATAAATGAACTAAAACATTACAAAATATAAAAATGAAAATTTTAGAGAAGACTTTAAATGTAAGAGGTTTAAAACAAAAATAAATAAATAAAATGTAAACAGAATCATTATTATGCCTTGAATAAAAGAGCATAAAGTTCTTTCGTCCAAGACAGTGCCTAATCCTGGTTCACATATCAGGGTTTGAAACATTTTTCTGGAAGTGCTTCAAATTCTGACCATGGGGATTCCTATTGTGTCCCATAACCTTAAGAGTGTTGCTTTATAAGTAGGCAAACCGAGCAAATTTCTGTTCACAGAAGCTTTGGCAAACTCAGCAGGAAGTTTGCAAAGCCAAGCCCTACTGAAGTCTCTGTGAGCTGAATCTTGTTATTTTTTTCTGGCCATCAAGGCTAATTTGCAAGCTATTCTTACAAAAATCCACAGGAAGCTGGACGCTGTCTTAAAGGACATGTGTCACTTGAAGAGAAATGTAAAATAAAAATGATTTAGCTTGGGGAGGGTCGGATTGCCCTAAAAATTCAAAGCAGAATTTTCTAGGCCTGTAGCCTGGGTTGCCAGAGGAAGAGAGTGTGTGCCCCTCCTTCATGTGCCATAGTAGGCCACATACTCTTTATTAGTCATTCTCAAACAAGTTACAAGTAAATAAAACACAGACAATGTGAAAAAGCCTTTAATTACAAAAAAATAAAAAAATAAAACAGTATCCCCTAATGTAACTCCAGTGTCATTTATGTTGCTCAGCATTGTAGATTAGCCGCCCAACAGTGTTTTCCTCTTGCCTCGATGACCCACCCGCTGGCGATGTTGACTCGCTGCACTAATAGTACTAAATTACAATCAGATTCCTGGATGCTATTTGTAAACAAACCAGTTGGGGATCCCTTTGCACATCATTGACCAACTATGACCATAACCATATTTGGTCAATGATGTCACCCAGGATCCTGGTCAGTTTGTTTACAAACAACAACCAGGGATCTGACTGTCATTTAGTGGTGACTGGGGAAACATTATAGGGTACCCTGTCACCTTGGTGGTTGGTAATGATCACTAGGTGGTGAGTCCTCATGACTGAGGCGGGACAATGACACTAGACAATGTGATATATGGTGGATTTACATAGGGAGACATTGTGTATATTCTTTGAGATTTTTTATCAATGGACTTTCTTAACGTGTGTGAGAAAATGTCTAATATCCATTTAAAAAAGGAAAAAATTCAAACCACCCCCTTATCAATACAGGCAGCCAGATGCCCAGGAAAGGGAGGATAGTGAGTGTGTGGACCCCCCTTCTTGTCCTACGAAAGAAACATGGCTTTGGGTGCCCTGCACATAGAGGGTACTTTACAATAGAGGCATTAAAGGTAACTAAATTAATAAAATAATTAAAAATTCCCCTGCAGACAGGCGCATGCACGAAGATCCCAAGTATGGCCACTTAGACTCGGAGCTCTGTCCCGACCCAGTCCTTTCAGGCCCATTACTGTGAACTGCCTGAGCCCCTTCAAGCCGACCCCCCCCCCCCCCTGGCCTCCATCAACTGCTGGAAAACTTTGGGACACCCTCATGTCATTGGGGTCAGCCCGGATTCAGCCCACAGGGAATCCAAGATGGCACCTGGCCGCAGCATGTACCAGAGGACAGGGAAGAAGACATGGAGGACAGTGCGGACACAGGCAGCCTCCCAGGCTGGCACTACTCCTGTGAGTACTCCTCTCCACATCATCCTGTCCCCAGCCTCCACTAAATCTCTCCTGGAGAGAATGTTGGATGAGCTACTGAGCACTCCAATGAAGGACCTTGATGCTGTGTCAGCCATTCTAAGGCAAAACTCGCCAGCAACCTTTATGGATTTCACCATTATGATGAACACTTTCTCTAAGAGGCTCTCTAGGGGACTAGCACAAACTGCTTCCCAAATTACCTCAACTATACAAGCAGAACTCCAAAATCTAGGCTCTAGGATTAAGGTAATTTAAAATAAAATGAAACAGATGATTTCTGGAAAAAGTCAAAACACAGCCTGTATTCAGGAACTCCAGGATCACCTGGATACAGCCATGTCCAAAATACAAACCCAATTCCAAAAAAGTTGGGACACTACAAATTGTGAGTAAAAAAAGGAATGGACTAATCTACAAATCTCATAAACTTATATTTTATTCACAATATAATATAGATGACATATCAAATGTTGAAAGTGAGACATTTTGAAATGTCATGCCAAATATTGGCACATTTTGGATTTCATGAGAGCTACACATTCCAAAAAAGGGACTGGTAGCAATAAGAGGCCGAAAAAGTTAAATGTACATATATGGAAGAGCTGGAGGACCAATTTTCAACTTATTAGGTCAATTGGCAACATGATTGGGTATAAAAAGAGCCTCTCAGAGTGGCAGTGTCTCTCAGAAGTCAAGATGGGCAGAGGATCACCAATTCCCTCAATGCTACGGCGAAAAATAGTGGAGCAATATCAGAAAGGAGTTTCTCAGAGAAAAATTGCAAAGAGTTTGAAGTTATCATCATCTACAGTGCATAATATCATCCAAAGATTCAGAGAACCTGGAACAATCTCTGTACGTAAGGGTCAAGGCCGGAAAACCATACTGGATGCCTGTGATCTTCGGGCCCCTAGACGGCACTGCATCACATACAGGAATGCTACTGTAATGGAAATCACAACATGGGCTCAGGAATACTTCCAGAAAACATTTTTGTGAACACAGTACACCGTGCCATTCACCGTTGCCGGCTAAAACGCTATAGGCCAAAACAGAAGCCACATCTAAACATGATCCAGAAGCGCAGGCTTTTTTCTGGGCCAAGGCTCATTTAAAATCGACTGTGGCAAAGTGGAAAACTGTTCTGTGGTCAGACGAATCATAATTTGAAGTTATTTTGAGAAAACTGGGATGCCATGTCATCCAGACTAAAGAAGACAAGGACAACCCAAGTTGTCATCAGCTCTCAGTTCAGAAGCCTGCATCTCTGATGGTATGGGGTTGCATGAGTGCATGTGGCATGGACAGCTTACACATCTGGAAAGGCACCATCAATGCTGAAAGGTATATCCAAGTTCTAGAAAAACATATGCTCCCATCCAGGCGTCGTCTCTTTCAGGGAAGCTTGCATTTTCCAACATGACAATGCCAGACCACATACTGCATCAATTACAAATCATGGCTGCGTAGAGGAAGGATCCGGGTACTGAAATGGCCAGCCTGCAGTCCAGATCTTTCACCCATAGAAAACATTTGGCGCATCATAAAGAGGAAGATGCGACAAAGAAGACCTAAGACAGTTGAGCAACTTGAAGCCTGTATTAGACAAGAAAGGGACAACATTCCTATTCCTAAACTTGAACAACTTGTCTCCTCAGTCCCCAGACGTTTGCAGACAGTTATAAAAAGAAGAGTGGATGCCACACAGTGGTAAACATGGCCTTGTCCCAACTTTTTGAGATGTGTTGATGCCATGAAATTTAAAATCAACTTATCTTTCCCTTAAAATGATACATTTTCTCAGTTTAAACATTTGATATGTCATCATTCAGTATTCTGAATAAAATATTGAAATTTGAAACTTCCACATCATTGCATTCCGTATTTATTCACTATTTGTACAGTGTCCCAACTTTTTTGGAATCGGGTTTGTACAAACATTGTAATTGACTTTTGCTTCTATCCACCTCTACACCCCATTGCCATACTCCACATGCATAAAGAGCTTCTACACAGCAGGGTGCCAGCCAGCCACCAACCCACCACAGGGTGCCAGACAGCCACCCACCACAGGGTGGCAGACAGCCAGCTATCCACCACAGGGTGCCAGACAGTCAGCCACCCACCACAGGGTGCAAGCAAGCCAGCCACCCATCACAGGTTGCCAGACAGCTAGCTATCCAACACAGGGTGCTAGCAAGCCAGCCACCCACCACAGGGTGCCAGACAGACAGCCACCCACCCACAACAGGGTGCCAGACAGCCAGCCATCAAACACAGGGTGCCAGACAGCCAACCACCCACCACAGGGTGCCAGCCAGCCATCCATCCATCACAGGGTGCCAGCAAGCCAGCCAACCACCACAGGGTGCCAGACAGCCAGCCACCCACCACAGGGTGCCAGCAAGCCAGCCAACCACCACAGGGTGCCAGACAGCCAGCCACCCACCACAGGGTGACAGCCAGCCACCCACTCACCACAGGGTGCCAGCCAGCGAGCCACCCACCACATGGTGCCAGCAAGCCAGCCATTAAACAATAAACAAAAATGAACATGTTCAGTACCCTACTTTCGGTTCCGGCGCCCATGTAGGAAGCTGCGTGTAACGGTGGCTCCGGTCACGGCTGCATAGAAGCTCTGCATCCCTTGTCCATCCAAGCCATCTGACCAGGTAGACTGGTCTGTATACCTCTGGGGACCCGAACGCCATGGACAGATTCGTCCATCACGGCCCGCCGCCGGCCAATCCGCCCCCCACGACCCTGCAGGCAGACCAGGCCGCAATGGAGCCTGTCATGGCGGATGCGGCCCTCCCCCCAGTCAACGCGGCTCAGGGACCGTCTCACCAAGCATTTCCAGAGGCACAGATTGCCTCCCTGGCACAGGCTGTTGCTGCTCTCCCATCTCCCACAATTAAAGTGGCAGTAGATATTGCTATAACACAAGGCATAATGCAGCTGAGAAAGGAGCTGGGGTAACACTCCCATAGACTGTTTAAAAAGTAAACTTGTGCGCTAAAATAGGGTATTAGACGTGCCAAAAAGCAACAGACAACCAAATCCAAGCAGTCGTGGAACACCACAGGAAAGAGCAGCCAATTAAATAGTGTCACCACATATCTCAACAATTAATAAATGTAAAATAATTAGCGCTCAACTCCTTGATGAGGTGAACCACTCTTACCGTGTAGAGCCAAAAGAATGGGTGTTTGTAAAATATTAAAGATACCAATGTATAAAAGGTGGGACTATCCAAGATAAATAAATATTCTATGTGTAGATATACAAATGAATCCGAGGTAATAAAATAGTAAAATCTTCAAGAGTAACAAAAGTTAAAATCTTCAAAGGTGTCTAAAGGCGCTGAATTATTATGAAGAAGCGAGGATCTGGGAGTTGGTCACAGTAATAATATTAGTGTAAAAAATAGTGACATAAATCTAAACGTGATGGGTCACAACAAAATAATAAAGGTGACAAATGATTAAATACTATCTTATCAAAAATATATACAACAATATTCCTTGTTTAAATATTATAAAGTGATGAAATCCTAAATAAAATATAAATTCAACAGTGATGATTAATCCCTGTGGATCACGGCACATATATTTGCGAATAAATAAGGTGACTATCAATAGAAAAAGTGCTACGGTGCTGTATAAAGTGCATCAATGTCCATACAGTCCTTAAGAATATCTTTACAGTGATTAAAGTGCTGGGTGCTCAAATATCCAATAACAAATTCAGGTGAGTAGAAGAGTGAGATCAAGCTTCCAATCACAGCCAGGTGCGTGTGCGGGTGAGCTAGCAATCCAACATTAAGTGAAATGGCCGCTCACCTCCATATCATTCAAAATGAGCGTTTAAAGATGTAATCTCAACTCTTCTCAGACCTCTCAATCTTCTCCAATCAGATTTGTCTCCAATATTTACTGATTATTATTATAATACTGATTCCAGCTTAGGTATATGCCGATCTTGTTAGTTATCCCTCGGTAGATCTATCAATTGCTCAAAGAAAAGGAAGCTCTCATGGTGCAGTATATAAGGGTAAACTTTATTTCCTAAAAGTACAGGTCACTTACTAGAAAGCAGGTAATTCAATGCAGTGTATATCCAAAACAGCCGCCTATGCGGTACGCTCCAATGCTTCCGGTCTCGGCCGAAGACCGGAAGTGACGTCAATACGGCTTGTCCCTAATAGACTGACTGATCTGGAGCACAGGATGTTGGATCTGGAGGATGAGCTGCAGAGCTCATTCTCCATGGACCAACAGAGGTATTTGCTGGATAAGGATAAAATCGATGATCTGGAAAACCGCTCTAGGAGGAACAACCTCCGGATTATCGGGCTTCCTGAGTCATATGGCAATGATTCCCTGCATGTTCTAACGACCACCCGTCTCCCCTTGGCCCTAGGAATCACCAGTACCTGCACAGTAGAATGGGCACATCGTCTGGGGGCCCCTTCGCATGAACGTCACTCCCCATTCCCTATTATAGTCCGGTACCTTAATTATATTGATAGACAGAATATTCTTAAATCTTATTGTAACTCCAAAGCCCTTCAAATTGATGGCCACAAGCTGCTCATCTTTGCAGATTATTCCCAGGAAGTATCAATGTGAAGGAAAGCTTTTCAACCCATCTGCCAAGCCCTGTTTCACAAGGCCATAAAGTTTGCACTCGCTTATCTGGCAACCCTTCGCTTAACCGACCCGTCAGGAGATCAAAAATCCTTTACGCATCCTGAGGAGGCTGCCCAATATCTTCAGTCCCAATTAAATATTGTTCTGGACCCTTCTCCTCTTCATCGCCCCAATGCCCCCAGGGCGCTCAGGAACAGCAGAGCCCCAGGAAGGAGCCTGCCAAGAAACAACGATTACTAGGCCCTGCCACCTGTTCCAGGCCACGCTGACTTTCATCATTCTCCTTGCTTGAAGATGAGATTTTCTGATGTTCTCCAATCCTCCTGATTGTGCCCCACCTCTCTCTCTTTCCCCTGCTAATACATACAGCTCTGATCTGTGCCCTCATGAACAGATTCCGTCCTTACCCCGTTTACCGGAGACAATTTCCTGATGTTAAAGGAATGTTTTACTGTTACTGATGGTGTAAATGCTGGTTGCCTAACCCTGACTGTTTTTTTTTCTTCCCTGGGAACTCCTTCCCTTTTAGGTGCACAGCCTTACCATTATTTCTGACCTTGGCGGTCACCCCTCTCCTCACCAATTATCAGATCTCCTTCTACTGGGACGGTACTACAGGAACCCTTGTCATACGCTATGGACGCCGCCTTCTGAAATCCGGTAATGCTGTTCGATACGTATGTGTATCTTACATGAGGAAAAAAGCAAAGTCTGGGCTACCTTTGGCTCTCACCTTCGTTGTTTTCCCTCTTGCCCCTGTTGGGCTGTTCTCTACCTTCACCTTCCTACTCCTGTATCCAGATGTTACTGTACACATCCTTTTGCTAACTTGTTCGCTGTATTTCATGTTGTGCTTCAACACTACCCTCCAGGTTTGTTCTTTGCTGGTACTTCCCTTGAGTCCTATCCAGATCCATAATCCCCCATGAAAGTGGTTTCATGGAACGTTAAAGGTCTCAGGTCCCCAAACAAGCACATGGCTGTCCTCAGACATCTTCAACGTCTGAGGACAGACATCGCCATTTTGCAAGAAACACATCTAGCGGAAAAAGTGTGAGTGGGCCAAGTTCTTGGCTCCCCCGCTATTAATGGTAAGTCTGGTGTCCTGATCCTGCTACACAAACGGATGTCCCACGCCCTCCGACCCTATAGATGGGTCTTCGGCCTCTTCACTGCTATCCTCCATCACACTCTCCACGATACCAGACGATCAATTATCTGTTCTCAACGCACCTATCACGGTGGAAGAACTCGCCTCCACAATCCAATATTTGTCACCGGGTAAGTCCCCTGGCCCAGACGGGTTCACTTCTGACTTCTACAAACTAGCCCAAGACTTTGTTGCCCCATCTCTGCTGGACACGTTCAACCACATCTTGTCAGGCCACTCCTAATTGCCTACTGGGTTCCAGGCACACATCAAATGAATCCCAAAAAAAGTAAAGAGCCCACTGGCCTGGGTTCCTATCGCCCAATTTCCCTGTTAAATGTTGACTCCAAGTTACTCTCCAAGATTATGGCGAATAGATTAGCTCCTATTTTACCCTCCCTTATTCATTCCGCCCAAGCTGGTTTCACACAGGCAGATATGCCACTTCCAACATCAGGAAAGTCCTCGCTGCACTTGAGATGTCCAAATCAGATCCCTCCACCGATGCCGCAATTATCACTCTTGATACCAAAAAGGCTTTTGACAGCGTTAACTTCCAGTGGTTGGATCTGGTATTACAAAAAGTGGGCTTTGCTGCCCCTTTCTCCACCTAATCCGTGCGATGTACGCCTCTCCCTCGGCCCAAATAGCAGCCATTGGACGCTTCTTCACGCCCTTTCGCCTCTACAAAAGGTACACATCAGGGATGTCCCCTTTCCCCTTTGTTGTTTAACTTAGCTATAGAACCGCTGTCCAGGTCCCTGTTATCCCACCCTGAACTGAATGGCATCTAGGTGGGGTCACAGGAATTGCGGACAGCCCTTTTTGCGAATGATGTTCTGATTTTCACTTCTGATCCTCCACATGACCTTCCCATCATTCAATCTATCTTCGCTTCAGACAGTGCTCTGGCCCCCGCATAAACTTTTCCAAGAGTGAAGTTCTTCCCCTTAACACTACTAGGGTACCACGATGGGCGTCCTCCTCTGTGCTACCCATCGCGGAACATAACATTACCAATGAAAATGGGTATGAAAATAGGTCGATTCCCTTCGTCCCTTTATCGCCTTAACATAGTACCTGTCATAGACAAGATCGTCGCACAACTTCACAATTGGACGAATTTACCTTTATCCTTTTTTGGCCATTCCCACCTGTATAAAATGTCTCTCTTCTCTAAATTACTATACCCTCTTCAAACAATACCTCTCCTTCTAAAACATACGGACACCAATAGACTCCAAAAGGCAATCTCTGCTTTTATCTGGCGTGGCAAACGCCCACGTATTGCTATGGCTAAACTCCACCTTCCCAGGAAACAAGGGGGCATTGCCCTTCCAGACATCAGGCCATACAATCTAGTATGTCTTCTTCGGGGGTGTTTGGACTGGATTGGACACGAGTCTCGATATACCAATTACCATCTAGAATCACAACTAGTCCCCCCACATAATTAAGTCGTCTTGCTGCACTGTGGAACCAAAGATTTGCCTCTCTCAGTGTGCAGCAACACCCTCATTAGAGACACGGCTGTTGCTTGGAGAGAGGTGGGAAAGAGGCTGGGGATTCCTCAGCGTCTCTCCCGTTATTTACCTATCTGCAACCATCCAATGTTCCCACAGGCGCAGCAACATGCAGCTTTCCATCTCTGGTGTTCTAGAGAGGTAACTTTGTTCTCGCAACTTTTTGATGACTCTATGGGGAAACCGCTTGACTTCCAAAATTTCTCCACTACTTACAGCATCCCCTTGAGCCATTACCTGTACTTCCAACAATGTGTTAGCTTTGACATTTCGCTTTCCTGTTCCAATATGAATCGCTTTAAATCTCCCCTTATTGACGAATGGGCACAATCAGGCAACCACAAAATATCCCACTTGTATCAGTCTGTCCAAGAACATTTCTCCCGACGCACTGCTGCATCTATGGCTAAGTCCTGGGACAAGATTCTTCACTCGGACCTTGCTCATGACCATATTCTTCGGGGTTACCTCCTCACCTGCCGTTTTGTCCGCAATGAGTTTTGTAGGGAACAGCAATATAAGATTATGCACATCTACGTTGGTCACCGGACCAGCAGGCTCAATATTAAACTTTATGTAAGGCCTACCAGCCCTCTCTCCTCCACAAGCTTTGGCTCTGCCCTCCTATCTCTACCTTCTGGCACCAACTTGTACGATATATTTTCAGATTTTTAGATCTCCTGCTTGATAAGGACATTTAAATTTTACTGTTCGGAAATACGGGTCTACTCTTGCATACGTTATCAAAGCGGTCAAAACCTATATTCTATACAAACAGACACTGGCTGACTAACTGCCTTATGACCGCCCGCAGGTTGATACTCAGGCACTGGATGGACCTCCTGGGTTGTTTTCAACCTAAATCTAGGTACATGGACACACACTTCGTCACCTGCTCTCCCTGTGCCCACCTGAGCCCCCCCATGGCTCCGGGGTCAGATCTTCCAGCAGACCACCATTTCCAGTGCTTCCATGCTAAGACTGATCTAGTAAGTATGGAGCCTTCATGTTTGCTCTGTCCTTTATTTGACACTTCATATGTGTACACAAATATCATTTACAATACTATTTTGCCTTATAGATTCATGATGTACACCTACTCCTGAGGAAGCAAATTATATTTTATCATGTCTTTTGTACATGGTTGTATGTATGTGCTCACAATGTGTGGTGATGCTGTTATTTGTATACTCTATTTTATATTGTACACCTTGTACAGGTTTTTTACTACTGATCAGTTCAACATGGTTTTACTGAATGTGATTACTATCCATATGGTTGTTTAATAAAACATTTGAACTATTGGTATAACACTGCACTATGTTATTGTTGAGTATGTAGCCTCATTTAAAGTCTCCCGGGCAAATGCATTTCCTGTTTGTATGAAATTTGGGATCGAGGCTACCACTCTGATGGGAGATCCAGATCACACCTTCCTTATATATTTCCCAAAGACAATCTCTGGATATGACGCTAAGCCCATGCACTCAACTTTTTTTGTCGACCATGGCGAGGCCTGTTCTGAGTGGAACCTGTCCTGTTAGACCGCTGTATGGTCTTGGCCACTGTATTGCAGCTTGGTCTTGGCAATCTTCTTATAGCCTAGGCCATCTTTATGTAGAGCAAAAATATTTTTTTCAGATCCTCAGAGAGTTCTTTGCCATGAGATGCCATGTTGAACTTCCAGTGACCAGTATGAGAGAGTGAGAGTGATAACACCAAATTAAACACATCTGCTCCCCATTCACACCTGAGGCCTTGTAACACTAACAATTCACATGACACCAGGAAGGAAAAATGGCTAATTGGGCATCTAATTTCCCTCGGGGGAGAACTATGGTTAAGTGATGGATAATTTTTCTTTTTCTGATGTTTTAGAGTAACTGGTTCTTTATTACCCCCCCCCCCCCCCCTATAGCTGGCTATTGAAGAAGAGCCATAGAATCATCTAGTGGCGAGTTTATGGGAAATAAAACTAAGTGGCTTCGTTAAATATCTAAACTATGATGATAAATTAGAGATGGCAAATGGGAGTATCTTTATAATAATGGTTTGATTGAAAAGTTGGGTAAGTTGTACCTCAAAAATTCAACCACATTTAAATTTCTTTAACAAGTGATTATTATGTTGGGAGTGTGGCACATTGCAAGCCAACATTATATAGATTTTTTGCTGTATAATTTAAAAAATCCCGAAAATTTTGAAAAAAAAACACATTTTTGATTTTGGTTATAAAGTTTTGCAAATAAAACCTTTTATAAATTTAGGTCAGAAAATATTCTGCTACATTACTTTGGTAAAGATGATCCAAATTAGTATATGTGATTTAGTCTGTGTGAAAGTTATAGAGTCTATAAACTATAGTAAATATATTTTAAAAAAATTATTAATCCTGATGTGATGACTGATCTTGTTTTTTGAGGCCCTAAAATGCCAGGACAGCACAAATTATCCCAAATGACCCTTTTGTGAAAAGTAGATAGCCAAAGGTGTTAAGTAAGAGGAAGGATGAGTTTTTTGAAGTTGTAATTTTTGCCAAAATTAAAGTAAATACATATTGTGTTTTCACAATGTCATGTTAATAAGTTATTTCTCACTAGAGATGGACGAACATCGGCCGGAGCAGTTCGCGAACCTCAAGTTCGCAGCGGGCCCCATTGACTTTAATAGGAGGCGAACTTTAAAAACCTTTAGGTCATATTTGCAGCCACAAAAGATGTACTAGCTGTGCACAAATAGTCCCAGCACATGGACAATGTCATAACAGAAGTATTGAAAATTAGAAAAGTTGCCCTAAATTTTTTTTTTTTTTTTAAAGCAAAAAATGTATTTATTTTTTTTCATAAATCAGCCAGAACTGACAGCAGCCGGTAAATACATGTGTAATACATATAGGGTCCATTCACACATCTGTAAAATGGGTCCGCATCCATTCCACAATTTGGCGGAACCTTTACAAACCCATTGATTTTCAATTCCAGTCTGAAAAATTAGGCATTCACAGGATAAAGAAGTAAGTGTCGGCCATTCCAGGCCCCAAAAATTAGCCCACATGCGTTTACCTGACAGCTAAGAACGTAGTATTCTGTGGCTGAAGGTAAATTAGGCATTCACAGGATAGAGAAGTAAGTGTCGGCCAGTATTGGCCCCAAAAATTAGCCCACATGGGTTTACCTGACAGCTAAAAACGTTGTATTCTGTTGCTGAAGATACATTAGGCATTCACAGGATACAGAAGTGTCAGCCAGTAAAGGGCCCCAAAAATTAACCCACATGGGTTTACCTGACAGCTAAGAATGTAGTATTTGGGGGCTGGAGGTACATTAGGCATTCACAGGATACAGAAGTAAGTGTTGGCCATTCCAGGCCCCAAAAATTAGCCCGTTATGAACGTTATAGAGTATACATGCTGTGGTGCCAATCATAAAAAATTGATCACAAAAGTCAGTATTTTTGCTAGAAAATTACTTGGAACCTCTAAACATTATATATATATATATATATATATATATATATATATATATATATATATTTTTAGCAGAGGCTCTAGAGATGATTTTTAAAAGTTTTGCAAATTTTTATTTCACATGCAATTTTTGGAACACAATTTTATACACTAACGCATAAATACATTTCAATGAATTTCAAAGCACACAAAGACAATATAATATCCACATTTTTGGTAAAATGTAAAATATGGTATTGCACCGGATATATAGATACCAAATATGTCACGCTTTAAAATTGTGCACGCTTGTGAAATGGTGCCAAACTTCGGTATTTAAAAATTTCCATAGGCGAGGCTTTATCCTTTATTGGTTACCAGTGTGTTGTGTGCTACACAGATATAAGCCAATAACAGTACATGCGTCCCATAAATTGGAATATTGGATTTGGAAATAGATTGAGGCACTAGGGACTTTCATGCTACGATATGAGCTCACAACTCTAAATTCTTATTAAAATCATGGTATTTATTAGGGATGTTCGAACTTTTGAAAAGTTCGGTTCGACCAGAACACCCAAACTACCCGAAAGTTCGGCCCGGATTTCAGAACTCCATTGAAATCAATAGGACCCGAACTTCGGTAATCAAAAAACACAATTTTGAAGCCCTAAAACCCAATAAATGCCCCCAAAAAGTGCCTAGGGTTCTGGGTCATGCCCCAGGGACTATTAATCACACAAAAGAAGTTCTTAAAAATTGTCATTTTTGATAGAGAGCCAATTATTGAAAAAATCATTGAAAAAAAAAATGAGATTTCTTTGGATTTAGTTTCTGGGGGGTCTAAAAGGTGTACCTGTGAAGTTTCAGCTCTGTAGCATGTCCAGAACCAGAAAAAAAAAAAGTTTGTTTGTATTAGAATTGCAATAGAACAGGATAGTGGCTTTGCTATTTTCACACCCGGCTTTTTGTTGCAGGCGTTTATAGGGCTTTTTGTGGACGTGTTTGGAGGCAGGCATGACATCTGAACTTCTGTGTAGGGGTATATATACACACACATGTATGTATATATACACATACACATATATAGGTGTGAAAGTAGCAGAACCCTATGGCTGCGCTAATGAAATTATTAACACCCATAGGACTTCGCTCCTTTCACACCTATATGTGTGTATGTGTATAAATATATATAAGTGTGTGTGTATATATACCCCTATACACAAGTTCAGATGTTATGCCTGCCTCCAAAGACGTGCAAAAATGCCCCCAAAAAAACACCTGCTACAAAAACGCCCAGGTGTGTTGTTGCAGGCGTTTTTTTTTGGGCATTTTTTGGGAGTCTTTGGAGGCAGGTGTATGTGTGTATGAGTATATATACATACATGTGTGTGTGTATATATATACCCCTACAAAGAAGTTCAGATGTCATGCCTGCCTCCACAGACGTCCACAAAAAAGCCCAATAAAACACCTGCAACAAAACGGCCAGGTGTGAAAGGAGCGAAGCCACTATCATGTTCTATAGCAGATCTAATAAAAACAATCTTTTTTCTATGGCTTTCTATGGCGGTCACCCTGACATGGAAGGGTTTGGTCACCCTGCCATAGCAGTCAGAGTCAGTTAACCCTACACGACTACACTACAGTCCCCTGACACTTAACACTTTCCCTACAGAAACTACATTATTAAATCTAACTATAGTGGAAAATAGTACCCTAACTACACTAGATATCCCTTTCCTCACACTAATAATTGCTAAATGACACTTTGAAGCAGGAGTAACAGAACTGCTTCCACTCTCTTCCACAGCCCCAGTATTAAAGTGCTAGAGATTTGGCGGGGCTATCTTATATACTGGGGGGGTATTCACTACTGATTGGCCTTTGGACCCCCTAGTCACTCCAATCACATTTTACTGATGGTTCTGGTCCAATCACAGGCTTTTAAAGCCCAGTTCCTGTCCCATTGCATTTTGGTCGGTTCTGGTTGCCGAATTCCGAACTTTTTCAGCAAAAAGTTCGAAATTCGGCCGATGGTCGACCCGAACCGTTCGATCATCCCTAGTATTTATTACATGAATTCACATTGAAATTCATTTTGCAAATACTGTCTAGTCAAAGACACAAGACCAATATATTTAAAACATATATTCCTTTGTCTTTAATTGGATATTTTTATACATAATATCCTCCTAATCAGGTCGAATCTATATTTACAGTAATCCAATCTCTCACTCTACACGTTTCATGGGATACCCGCTTCTTCAGGAGTTTGACGTAGGAGGCATATTGATCTGTGAAGAAATAAACACCACAAAAAGCATATAGGTACTCAAATATACATGCACGTATAAAGGCGTGTGCAAAAAACTATAAAACACTGTACTCAAACAATATCATGTACAATATATAAATTAAAAAATTAGTGGGCTTGGGCATTCCCCAATCTATGCCAGTTAATCAGGAAGATATAGTAAATGCCATAATCACCACAAAGCTCTCACCAGCAAACCAAGGGGGCTGTGAAGCCAAAAAGGCAGTCTCCAGGGGGAGTGTGGGAGCCAGATGTGAATCAATACTGTAGAAGTACTGTAGCAAAATAAATATATGTACACACACACATGTGAAAATGGAAATGTGGCAAAAGGTCGAAAAATTTTCAAGGGGGCCGAATACTTTCGCAATGCACTGTATATATACTGTATATCTGAATTCACATGTAAATAGGGGGAGCATAAAGAACTCACCACAATAATAAGATATGCTAAGCTAATGATTCCAAATACACACCTGTACAATATATCAAACTAGCAAGAAGAGTTCTCAGGCGACGGTACCAAAAAGTGGGTGAAAATAGTCAAATTCATGATGCCCCAGGAAGGATCAACCAGGCACATGACTGCTGAGAACCATAGGCTCATTTATGAGCAGCTAATAAACCAATACCTTGCCACCCAAAAAGAAACAGAAGCTGATTAAGTTGGAAATAGGGTAAGGCCAAATTTGCAAAAGTAACAACTTTCCAAATGTACCAAACAACAGTGCCAGTCACGGTTATACTGTGAGCACCCGACAATGCCAGTCACAGTTCTACCATGAGCACCCATAAAACATATACTTACATAGTCTAAGAGGCCTGTCCTTACCATCAGTGCCAGACAGACATTAGACTGACCCCAGAATTTAACTTGAGGGCATAGCCCATAAAGCAACATCAATTGCTGGCAAGGTAAAAACCGCCAACAAAGCTGTGACAAAACATCACAACAGGCGGTGGGGTGGTGAACTCTTGTAACAGCTGAATTTCGTTAGAGCAGTTGAATGTGCCCCAGCATAGCCTTTTCCTAGAGTTCAGGCTCCACCCAGTCACCTCAGGTCTTTGTAGCCAATCCCAAGGGAGCTACTTAACTTCTCTTTTAGGTTCACACCCACAGTGACGCCATGCTTCCAGCAGTCAAGGCTCCCTTTCCCTAAAAGAGGTTCAAGGGGCCTTCAAAGTTTAAAATGTGCACAGATGCTCAAAGGTAGTGATAGGCTTCTTAAAACATTTCCACACTGGGGGTACAGTAGTCTAAAAACCTCACCTTGCATTGATTCCAAACGGGATTAGGTAACAGATGCATAGAGCTCACCCAATACGGTTTGTGGCACACACCCGCTGAAGCATCCATAGACACAGGGGGCTGGTGAATCCCCCCTATATATTCCCATTCAGATCCTGCCCGGCCATCTTGCCATCACCACGTAACCGTGGCAGGCGAAGGACGTCACTGGACCCAATCTCGAACTGCACATGCATCAACCGACACATGGGCAGTACTGCCAAGGAGCATCTATGGAAACAGACAGGCCGATCAATGTGAAACCCCTTCCCCCTCCCGATAAAGCTACAACAGTCCTCCCATCACCATCTAGAGGATGGAAATGGAAAGGCAACCCAATGGCAATAAGTCTAGGAGGGAGATTGCACACTCGTCCAAAGAAAATAATCCACAGACCACAGGCCAACAGGAGAGCCACAGAGCAACCCCTGCACCACATCAGAAACAGAAGGAGTAGCAAGGAGAAGGGAATTAGACTGATGTCCAAAAACAAGAAAATAAATATACACAAATTGGAAATTGCATAGTTATTCACAATAAATATAAAGAGATATACACAGAAACAAGGATTATTTACATCAGCCATATAGAAAACCACTTAATGGACCTTGAATACGACATATAGACTGTCCCATATTCAGAAAATCAAAGAATATCCCATGTGTTATCTTATCATGCAGTGCAAGTACTTAATCACTAATTATAAATGGCTGTTCTAGTCCCGGTAGATTAAGGAAAAGGCTTATATGAGTTAATCTCATTGATCCCAGTGGGGGCAGTGGCAGACAATTTTTTTAATCCACGTAGTTTCAGATCTCAGAATATGATTGTCCCAATCACCACCTCTATTGGTTACAAGTTTAGAGTTACAGAGGAAGTTTGGTGCTAGAATTATTGCTCTCACTCTGACGTTTGCATCGATACCTGTGGTGTGATCACCGTTTATATTAATTTACGGTAGGGGGTGCTTTACATTTTTTATTTATTTATTGGTGGGACACTGATACACTGACAGATGTTTTTGTGCAGCAATTGTACACTATGATAGATGTTGATCGTCCACTGGCGGACACTGACAGATGTTAATGTTGCAATGGAACACTATTGCAGATGTTTGTGTACACTGATACATTGTGACAGATGTTTTGTGCACTGGTACACTGGTACAGATGTTCATAGGACACTTGGACAGGGACAGGGAGAGATGGTGCTTGATGACTACTGTATGTGTGATCTCTGTGTAACTGAACACTAAAATCATCAGGTGTCTCTGTTGACACAGTGTGAAGGTTGTGATTGGACACAGCCATCACATGATCAGGAGGGCCAATCATAGCGTCCATGTCCTAATCTGTGATGTGCTATGTCCGAAGATTGCAGCCAACATGAGATTGCGGCCCTGTGTGGGCACCCATTCTGAGAGACAAACCTGCCCATTTATGTACATTGGCAGGGTAAGAATCAGTTAAAGGATTCTCAGGTGTAAGTCATCTGGTTCTGGTGATTTGTTCACATTTAGTTTTTCTAGTCTTATTTAACATTGGTAGTCACAAGGGTACATTCATTATAATGCTATTAGCATTACTGTCTTGTTTATTATACCCCTCCTTTTCATTCATCGAAACTGAGGAGAAGAATGTATTTATTCTCCTTGTCACTTGTGACCAACTTTCCCTGATCGTCTTTTTTGGGGCCAATATTTCCTGACCTTGCCTTTTTACTATAATTATAATTAAAAACATTTGGGAGATTTTTTTTTTTTACTACTTTCCTCAGCAATAAATCTTTATCACTATATATATACAGTCAGGTCCATAATTATTGGGACATTAACACAATTCTAATCTTTTTGGCTCTATACACCACCACAATGGATTTGAAATGAAACAAACAAGATGTTCTTTAACTACAAACTTTCAGCTTTAATTTGAGGGTATTTACATCCTAATCAGGTGAACAGTGTAGGAATTACAAAAGTTTGTATATGTGCCTCCCACTTTTTAAGGGACCAAAAGTAATGGGGCAGATTAACAATCATAAATCAAACTTTCACTTTTTAATACTTGGTTGCAAATCCTTTGCAGTCAATTATAGCCTGAAGTCTGGAACGCATAGACATCACCAGACGCTGGGTTTCATCCCTGGTGATGCTCTGCCAGGCCTCTACTGCAAATGTCTTCAGTTCCTGCTTGTTCTTGGGGCATTTTCCCTTCAGTTTTGTCTTCAGCAAGGGAAATGCATGCTCAATCATAACATTCCACTTCTTTCCCTTAAAAAACTCTTTGGTTGCTATCGCAGTATGCTTCGGGTCATTGTCCAACTGCACTGTGAATCGCTGTCCAATGAGTTCTGAAGCATTTGGCTGAATATGAGCAGATAATATTGCCCAAAACACTTCAGAATTCATCCTGCTGCTTTTGTCAGCAGTCACATCATCAATAAATACAAGAGAACCAGTTCCATTGGCAGCCATACATGCCCACGCCATGACACTACCACCACCATACTTCACTGATGAGGTGGTATGCTTTGGATCATGAGCAGTTCCTTTCCTTCTCCATACTCTTCTCTTTCCATCTCTCTGGTACAAGTTGATCTTGGTCTCATCTGTCCAGGATGTTGTTCCAGAACTGTGAAGGCTTTTTTAGATGTTGGCAAACTCTAATCTGGCCTGTTTTTGAGGCTCACCAATGGTTTACATCTTTTGGTGAACCCCCTGTATTCAGAGTGTGTTTTCTTCACCAAGGAAAGAGTTCTTCGGTTCTATCACAGTTGTTTTCCGTGGTCTTCCAGGTCTTTCGGGGTTGCTGAGCTCACCGGTGTGTTCTTTCTTTTTAAGGATCTTCAAACAGTTGATTTGGCCACAGCTAATGCTATCTCTCTGATGGGTTTGTTTTGTTTTTTTTTCAGCCTAATGATGACTTGCTTCACTGATAATGACAGCTCTTTGGATCTCATATTGAGAGTTGACAGCAGCAGATTCCAAATGCAAATAGCACACTTGAAATGAACTCTGGACCTTTTATCTGCTCCTTGTAAATGGGATAATGAGAGAATAACACACACCTGGCCATGGAACAGCTGAGCAGCCAATTGTCCCATTACTTTTGGTCCCTTAAAAAGTGTGAGGCACGTATACAAACTGTTGTAATTCCTACACCTTTCACCTGGATGTAAATACCCTCAAATTAAAGCTGAAAGTCTGCAGTTAAAGCACATCTTGTTTGTTTCATTTCAAATCCATTGTGGTGGTGTATAGAGCAAAAAAGATTAGAATTGTGTCATTGTCCCAATATTTATGGACCTGACTGTATATATATATATATATAAATATATATATATATATATATATATATATATATATATATATATATATATATATATATATATATATATATATATATTCATATGATTTTTTATTGAGTTTTCTTACAAACAAATAAAAGGGTACAAAGAGTGAAGAAAACAGTAGTATTTTCTGTGTGGTTAAACATATAATGTACAGTTGCAGTATTGTTACAGTCAGTCTTATACATCAGGTGCGGTGTTGATGTTAATTTTGCGGAAGAAGAGTCATCCTCCCTCCCCAGATACCCCATCTGGGATCAAACTGTAATCTGGGGAGAATGGCGGCACCTCCATCCTCTTAGTAAGGTTAGTATATTGGCAAAAACTTAGACTGAAATGTTAGTCTGAAAGTTTGGGCCAAAGATCCCATATGTTGTGATATTTCCTAAGAGTTCCAGACTGAACAGCCAGATACCTTTCATATTTTCGTATCTTCTTGGATACTTGATTTTTAACTTCCGCTACACTGGGTGCTAGAGTGTTTTTTCACTTGCACTCTATCATAAGTCTAGCAGCAGATAATATATTTATAACCTAGGGTCTGAGAGGTGGAGAGAAATTTTCTATGCCTAAACTCAGGATAGCAAGTGATGGAGATGGGACTGTTAATTTGCCTATGGTAGATGATATTAGAGAGAATATTTTGTTCCACTAACTTTTTAGGTTAGGGCATTCCCATAAGATATGAAGGAGGGTTCCTGTGCCAGAACAACCTCGCCAGCATTGATTATCATATATATTTGAGAACTTGGCCAGTTGTATGAGTGTGAGGTACCATCTGAGGTGGAATTTTTGGGATAGTTCCCAATAATTGGTGCATTTAGAGGAAGTACTGTTGTGATAAATAGCTTTTAGCCATTGGTCGTCAGTGGGGGTTATGTTCAGCTTTGCTTCCCATTTTTTTTAGTGCTTAAGTTTTAACAAAAGTGAGTTTAGAGTGGATTGTGTTGTAGAAGAGTGAGATTCCTTTTGTCTTTGGATCTGGGCATGTCCAAAAGGAGTATGCTTTAGAAGGAATGTGTTTTGGGGTTTTTCATTATGTAAGAAGAGATTTGGATGTGGGTAAAAAAGCTCTGAACGAGTATGTGGTGTCTTGCTTTTAGAAGAGAGAATGCAAGGAGGTTCCCCTTGTATATTAGTTGAGATAATGGGGTTTTCTTGAGGGTAGACCAATGACGGAGTAAAATGTTTGGAATTAAGAAGCTAAGTATTTCTAAAGGGATATCAATTGTTGTACTGGTGGCATCTAGTGTATTGGGGGAGAGAAAATAGTTCCACGCTTCTATGGCTGCTGCAATGGTCGGGTGGGTGGATTTGTAAGGAGAGTATCCTAGTCATTGGGCGTATAGGAGGGTACTTAAGTCCACTTGGGGAACAAAGGTTTGTTCTATAGCTCTCCATTGTTTCATATGTGTAGGTGTGATCCAGTGTCTAAGTTGGTCGAGAACTACTGCACAGTAGTAGTCTTGTATGTCGGGAAATCCCAGCCCCCAGCTCGTTTGTGGCATATAGGTGTTGTGTATTTGCACCTAGGTTTTTTGTTCACCCAAACATAGGCGCTTAAGTGTCGTTTAATGCTGGTAAAAAAAGCCAGTGGAACTTTTATTGGCAGTGCTCTGAAAATGTATAGCAATTTAGGGAGAAGTAGCATTTGAATGCCGCTGTCCTTCCTGCCCAGGTTAATGTCTAATCTGTAATTTGATGCCTTTTGGAGATTTTTCCATCTTTCCTTGGCTTCTTTATGCACATTAACACACATTTTTACCTGGGGTGCCCAAACTTTCGATCCCCACTGTATATATAGAGCCTTTGTGTACTTGGTGTGTTTAACTCATGGTTGGTTGTCTTGCTTGTCTTCTCTTACAGTTGCAGAGAGATTTGACGTGTAACTTGTTGAGGATGTTAGTAGGAGAAGTCAAAGTTAGCAAGAGTTTGAAAAAAGAGACTGTAACTAGTTATCGTGAATAAACAACAGAACTATGATGGTTATACTGTAACGCTGTGCAAGGTTAAAAAAAAAAAAGAAGAAAAAATAAAGAGAATTTTGAATGAGCAGTGTGTTACTGCGACTATTAACATGGGGTAATAGAGTAAACAGAACCAAGCTTCAGCAGCATATTGAGGACCTATGTTGCTGGGATTGATAGTGGCTGTAATGTTTAGGTGATCATTTCCTTATTTGCGGCATCTTCTTCCCAACTGACATCTCTCTGAGTACGGCGGGGCAATAATTTTGGTTGAGGCTGTTGAGGGTCAAGGATTTGCCCTTGGTGCAATATTTTTTTGCTGTCTTCCACTGAGTAGATGTTGTAAGATTGATCATCTTTAGTAACCATCAATTTTGTAGGATAACCAAATTTCGATGGTATGTGGTAGTTGTGTAGTGGCTTGATGATAGTGGGCAGGTTTTTTCATTTCAACATCAGGTATTGTGAGAGGTCTGCATAGAAAAAGAGATTTATATATGGTCTAGGATATTTGGAAATATCTTTAGTTCCTCTCAGGAATTTCTCTTTAATGTGATAGAAATAAATATGGACGATCGTATCTCTATGGGAAGGTTTAGGCATATGGTGGATTTGATCGATGGTAAGGTCTTGTGGAAAAGCATCTGGAAAAAGGAGGCCAAAATCTGCTTAAAATGTTCCGGAAGGGATGCTGATTGTACCGATTTAGGGATTCCTCTAATTTTAACATTGTTCCTTCTGGAACGGTACTCTAGTTCTTCCTCTTTATCACTGTGGGTGTCCACCAAATCATTATATGATGTGGTAAATTCTCCCATCTTAGATTCAATGTGGGTAACCCTGTTTCCTATTGTGGCTATTTCTGTTTTGCATTGGTGCATCATATTAGGGATGTCATTGTGGATGGAAGACTGCAGGGATATTAATATGTCATTGAGAGTGGTGTCCAGGACAGGTTGATTTAGTGTGTGGAACTCAGCAATGGGGTTTTGTGGCACTCTAGGCCCTGGAGGAGGAGAGTGTGGTAGGCTCTGGAGTACGCTGGAGTATTCTCCTCAGACAGCCGGAGCTTCGACTTCACTGGGCTGCTGGATGGTGTGGATGCTATGGAGCCCGGAGCCGTCAAGGGAGCAGGGCTATTGAAATCCCCCTGGATAGAGGAGTCCTCTGGTCTGCCTGTCAGTGAGCCATGTAGCATGGTCCCGCAGCCGCCGGCGCCATCTTCGACTCCCGGCCTGTGTGGGGGAAAGAACCCGGTCATTTTCCTCTGTGCCAAAAGTTCTTTCCTCCGTTTAGACATTCTGCAAGGTGCCTGATGTCGCTGGAGTGGATCTATGTCTTTGTGGCAAGAGATCACCCACTGTGTAGGTCCTGTAATGCTGCCTGAGCACCGGAGCTGAGCTAGTGTGCGGCCATCCCATTCGGTATGCAGCCACTCCCCCTTAATACTATATTTTAGCTGCCCTGATCTCACGCTTGCATTTCTTATTCCTCTCTTTGTAGTTTTAGAATGACAATGCTGACCCTTCAGCCTTATATTTATTAAAGGACTGTTTTATTGTGTTAGTTTTTAGCCAAGCAGGTCTAACCTTTGTTCTTTTAAATTTGTTGCCCAGGGAAATGCCCTGATGAATGCCATTGCTTAATACGCCCTTAAAGCACTCCCACTTCTCTGCAGTGTTCTTTGTTGCAAAAAAAATTTGATCCCATTTAATGTCGTGTAATCAACAGATAGTTCTGTTCAGAGGTGTGTTTTGCTAACATCCTTAATACTTCTGAAAACTATTAGGTTTCTCCCATAGGACTTTTTAATGCATTTGAAAACAATTTGCCTAAAAAATATAACACTTTTTTTGAACAATTTTAAAATATATTCACACAAAAAATAGCTGTTCTGGCAGAATGGCACATTCTCCAAATAGAAACATAGAAACATAGAAACATAGAATGTGTCGGCAGATAAGAACCATTTGGCCCATCTAGTCTGCCCAATATATCTGAATCCTATGAATAGTCCCTGGCCCTATCTTATATGAAGGATAGCCTTATGCCTATCCCATGCATGCTTAAACTCCTTCACTGTATTTGCAGCTACCACTTCTGCAGGAAGGTTATTCCATGCATCCACTACTCTCTCAGTAAAGTAATACTTCCTCATATTACTTTTAAACCTTTGCCCCTCTAATTTAAAACTGTGTCCTCTTGTGGTAGTTTTTCTTCTTTTAAATATGCTCTCCTCCTTTACCGAGTTGATTCCCTTTATGTATTTAAAAGTTTCTATCATATCCCCTCTGTCTCTTCTTTCTTCCAAGCTATACATGTTAAGGTCCTTTAACCTTTCCTGGTAAGTTTTTTCCTGCAATCCATGTACTAGTTTAGTAGCTCTTCTCTGAACTCTCTCTAGAGTATCTATATCCTTCTGGAGATATGGCCTCCAGTACTGCGCACAATACTCCAAGTGAGGTCTCACCAGTGTTCTGTACAGCGGCATAAGCACTTCTCTCTTTCTACTGCTTATACCTCTCCCTATACATCCAAGCATTCTGCTGGCATTTCGTGCTGCTCTATTACATTGTCTTCCCACCAAGTCTTCTGAAATAATTACTCCTAAATCCCTTTCCTCAGATACTGAGGTCAGGACTGTGTCAAATATTCTATATTCTGCCCTTGGGTTTTTACGTCCCAGGTGCATTATCTTGCACTTATCCACATTAAATTTCAGTTGCCAGAGTTCTGACCATTCTTCTAGTTTTCCTAAATCCTTTTCCATTTGGCGTTTCCCTCCAGGAACATCAACCCTGTTACATATCTTTGTGTCATCAGCAAAAAGACAAACCTTACCATCGAGGCCTTTTGCAATATCACTTATGAAGATATTAAACAAAATTGGTCCCAGTACAGATCCCTGAGGTACCCCACTGGTAACATGACCTTGTTCTGAATGTTCTCCATTGACTACAACCCTCTGTTGTCTGTCACTCAGCCACTGCCTAATCCACTCAACAATATGGGAGTCCATGCTCAATGACTGCAGTTTATTGATAAGTCTTCTATGTGGGACAGTGTCAAAAGCCTTACTAAAATCTAGATATGCAATGTCTACTGCACCTCCACCAGGGGCGGACTGGCCTGGGGGGAAAGGTGGCAATTTCCCCCTGGGCCGCCTGGATTCACTGTAAATGGGCCGCTGTGCTGGCAGCGCAGAGCTGCACATGTCCGGTACTGGTGGTGTGCTACTGCTCGGGCGGCTCCAGCGCGGGGTTAACAGAGTGGAGGAGCAGTGACAGAACGCCTCTCTCACTCACTGCAGCTACGAGCCGATCGTCCTGTGACAGGGCTGAGAGTGTTGTATCCCTGCAGAGCACAGCCCTTCCCCCCTCCTCTACACAAATGGGAGAACAGATCTGCTCTGTCTTCTCCCGCCCCTCTCTCCCTGTGCACGCTGGAAACTTCAGATCCTAAACATGAGGCATCCGACAGTCACATCCTAAACATGAATCTGCTGACTGAGCCAGTGAGGCTGCTGCTGGGACTGTACAAGTGAGTGAGCTGTGACCACACTCTCCCCTCTTTACTCTTTCTTCCTACTCTGTCTCTCCAGAATGCCTCTCCCCCAGCCTTGTTTAACCACTTGCCTACTGGACACTGTCACCCCCTTCTTGCTCAGGCCAATTTTCAGCTTTCAGCGCTGTCCCTCTTGGAATGAAAATTGCGCGGTCATGCTACACTGTACCTATATGACAGTTTTATCATTTTTTTTCCCCCCACACACAATTCAAGCTTTCTGTTGGTGATGTTTGCTTAAAAAAAAAAAAAAAATGTTTTAACCACTTGCCAACCAGCCGCCACATTTATACGGTGGCAGGTCAGCAGGTTACCACGTACGGCGGTCCACAGGAGCGATCCTGGGGACGTGTGCCCACTCGCCAGCAGGGTAGCCAATCCATGGGGGCCAGCAGCCACAATTGCCACCAGGCGCCCGCAATCACTCCCCTTGGAGAGAGAACGGCGGTCTGCTGTTGTAACACGGCAGACCGTTGTTCTCTCAGAAATCAATACAGAGCTCCTATTATCCCCCTTTTTAGGAACACAGGTCTCTGTGTTCATTTCACAATACCATCCCCTCTAACAGTTAGAAAACACCCCTTAGGCTCACACTAAACCCTTTGATCGCCCCAGGGTTAACTCCTTCCCTGCCAGTGTCATTATTACAGTAACAGTGCATATTTTTAGCACTGATTACTGTAGTAATGTCACTGGTCCCCTCAAAAGTGTCAAAAATGTCAGTTAGGAGTCCGATCTGTCCGCCGCAATGTCACAGTCCCGCTAAAAATTGCTGATTGCCGCCATGAATAGTAAAAAAATTAAAACAAATAAAAATGACATAAATATTTCCCCTAGTTTGTAGACATGATAACTTTTGCATAAATCAATCAAAATACGCTTATTGGGATTTTTTTTTACCAAAAATATGTAGCAGAATAGAAATTGGCCTAAAATTATGAAAAATTTTGATTTTAATTTTTTTTTAATTGGGAATGTTATATAGCAGAAAGTGAAAAATATACATTTTTTTTTTTTTTTTTGCAGAATTGTTGCTCTTTTTTTGTTTATAGCACAAAAAAATGTATTTGGGTACAGCATTGCACGACCGCGCAATCGTCAGTTAAAGTAACACAGTACCGAATTGCAAAAAATGGCCTGGTCCTTAAGGGGGCAAAACCTTCCTGTCCAGAAGTGGATAACATGTTTTTCTAGGTAGCACTGATGTGGAGGCACTAATATGCCTCACTTATCGGGACTGATGTGGAGGCACTAATATGCCGCACTGATGGGCACTGATAGGCACTGATAGGTAGCACTGATGTGGAGGCATTAATATGCCGCACTGATGGGCGGCACTGATAAGCAGTACTAGCAAGACATTGTGTTGCTCCAGGACAAAAAGCCTCCGTTCAAAGTTCAGCCTCAGAAAGGAAATTCAGGTGCACGCCCTGGTTTCAACAGAAGCATATGGAAGAAATGGACTGGATAGTGGCACTCCAAAAAAATGAACCATTTATTGAAGAAAAAAAAGATACAAAAATACATGAAGGATGATCATACCATAGCGGAAATGATGACACTGGCAGCTAACGCATTTCACACCCAAGCTGGTGCTTAGTCATAGCATGATTGGAGTGCCGCCATCCAGTCCATTTCTTCCACATGATAAGCAGTACTGTTTTGCACTGATGCAATGATGGGCAGCACTGATGAGCAGGCACTGATGGGCACTGAAAGGCAGCACTGATTGGTGTCACTGATAGACACAGACTGGCGTCACCTGCTGGGCAATGCTGAGGCTGCACTGTAATGCTGTGCTCTGATTACCTGTACAGGTCTCCCCTGCGAGGATGCTGCTAATCTGGCTCTCCACATTTACACGTGATCGGCTGTGATTGGACACATAATGAGTTGCTGCATTGGCTCTTTAACAGATCAGGGTCATGCCATGTCATATATGTCTTGCTTCATAACATCAATACCCAATATAAAACCAGGTGGGCATGGATGGAGAGCTGATTCAGTGGTTCAACGGGCCACTTGAGTAGACTTGCCCTCCAGGCCTAAGGCTGCCAGCCCTCCCCTGACCTCCACCGTCTATTATTTTAGTCACCTAGTCAAAAAAATCTATAAGATTTGTTTGACATGATCTCCCTGAAGTAAACCCATGTTGTTTTTCATCTTGCAATCCATGGGATTTAAGATGTTCCACAATCCTATCCTTTAATAGGGTTTCCATTAATTTGCCTACTATTGATGTCAGACTCACTGGTCTATAGTTGCTCGATTCCTCCCTACTACCTTTCTTGTGAATGGGCACGACATTTGCCAATTTCCAATCTTCCGGGACGACTCCTGTTACTAATGATTGGTTAAATAAATCTGTTAATGGTTTTGCCAGCTCACCACTAAGCTCTTTTAATAATTTTGGGTGTATCTCATCAGGACCCTGTGACTTATTTGTCTTCACTTTAGACAGCAATCTTAGAACGTCTTCCTCTGTAAAGACACATGCATCAAACGATTCATTAGTCATCCTTTCAAGTGGAGGTCCTTCTTAGGTGGCACTAAATCATCACAATGCCCATATATCCACTGAATGGGTTAACCATATATGCCAGGGAGCAATTTGTGCAAAAATATGTGCAAAAATGTATGTGTATATATTTTGAAGTTATGCAAATAAAATATGTAATATTTTATATAAAAATTATTTTCTATTGCAGTAAAAAATCTCATGTAGTGCCATGTAATGTGAAGCACAGCTTATTAAAGTTCTTTTAAAGTATAGTGTTCACACCCTACCCACGTGTCTCCTTTTCCCATAATTTATGGCAAATGTAATTACTTTGTGATCACTATTACCTAAATTATCCCTTGCCTCCAAATCCACAATCAGCATGTGTTATTTGTAATTAGTAGTTCCACCAGAGCATTATCTCTAGTGTTGCTTTCCATAATTTTTTTTTTTTTTTTTTAATTCTTTATTTATTTAATAAAACAGGAAAACGAGAAGGCATACAGTAAAACACCAGTGGTCATGAATAGAAAAAGTACAATCACGAGAAAGATAGCAGTGGTCCATTTTCACAGCAGATACAGTACATCTAATATCGAGCAATGGTGCAAAAATAGGATTGCATCGGAGACCCTGTCAGATACATAGATTATCAGGGGACCCCAATGGTAGAAGGTGCGATGACTAACGGTTGACATGGGAGCTCGTCGGGCATATCTAGGGAAGTCCACCCGCCCCACCGGCATCCAACTTTGGGCCGGTATCAGGGGGACGCGATATACCACCCCAGAGTCCCAGAGCCCAGGATAAGTACCAAGGGGTCCGACACAGGCATGCCCTCTTGGGGAGAGAACTGAATGCAGACCCAGATAACCGAAAAACCATGATATGGAGATGTCATTAGGCTAGTTGCTAATATCCAGGTCAAAAATATTGGGGAGTGTAGAAAGTGAACACCAAACACAGTACTAAACACAAAAAGAAAGGTAGACAAGAGGAGACAGCAGAGGGGCAGGTGGAAGGAAGCAGAAGAAAGGCGGGGGGGGGAAGGGAAGGGGCGGGGAGGCTCGACTCACCTCCGCAGTCAGTGCTTAGGCAAGCAGGTCTTTGTATTCTGTCGTAAATGTGAAGTCATGCCAGTAATACCGTGCTCAGGGGCAACAAAATCCTCCATTTCATTTAGACAGGCAACCTTGCGGAGCCACATTGCCACCGTAGGAGGCTGACTCTGTTTCCAAAGCGGGGGAATGCAACTCTTCGCTACCGTAAACAGGAGCGGAAGTATAGATTTGCGATAGGATGCCCGCGGAAATTCATGATGGTGGAGGAGAAAGAGGGCTGGATCTAACGAGAGGGTATGGTCTGTAAATTTTTGAGCAATACGAAGAACAGATGCCCAGAAGGGCTGTAGTTTAGTACAGGACCAGAACATGTTCAGATAAGACCCTACTGCGTCTCCACAGTGCCAGCAGATGTCCGAAGCAGTAGGGAACATCCGATGGAGTTTAGTCGGGGTATAGTGCCAGCGAGTGAGACATTTGTAGCCAACTTCCTGGTACCGAGAACAACGAGAGGTCTTATACACGAAGAACAATAATCTTTCTACCTGGTAGTCCGTAAGGCTTATATTCAAATCCCTTTCCCATAGCGCTATGTACGGGGGACGGAAAGACTCGTCCGGCGTCACCAGCATACGGTAAATGAGAGAGATTGTGTGGCGCAGGGGGGAGGGGTCAGAGCACAGGTCCTCAAAATATGTAAGCCGTCTAGTGAATAGGGGCGCCGAAGGCAAAGCTTGCAGAAAGTGGGCAAGCTGGATCCATTGCCAAAACGACAGAACAGCAAAGGTCGCACTGGAATTCAGAAGAGACCTGGAGATCCAGGTCCCCGCTCTCACAAAATCCTGGGCCTGATGACATCCAGCAGCCTTTAGAGAGCGAAAACGCGGTTGGTCGACCCCCGGCATAAATGCCGGGTTGTCAATCACCGGAAGGAGAGGCGAAGGGTAGGTGGCTAGGATACCATTATGGCACAAACGTCGTCCAATAAGGAGAGTGGAGCCTATAGTCGGGTGGGCCGACAGATCCCTGGGCACCGTGGTGGAACTCCACAAAAAGACTCGAGGGAGGAGCTCACAGAACACCGCTCCAGTCTGACCCACTGCTTCAGGGACCCATGACGATACCAGTCAAGTATGCGTGCGAGATAGCAGACCTCAAAGTAAAGGACAGCGTCAGGTAGTGCCATACCTCCGCTCAGTTTAGGCAACCGCAGAACCTTCAGAGCCAGGCAAGGAGTACCCCTAACCCAGAGAAACTCCCGGAACACCTGATTCACCTTCTTAAGGAAGGAGGACGGAACGGAGATAGGTAGAGCTTGGAGTGCGTACAGAAGGCGAGGCATCACGTTCATCTTGATAATATTGGAACGACCAAACCAGGAGAACATTCCTCTGCGCCATTCCTCCAGGTCGGGCCAATAAAGGCGGAAAGTTAAACTCAAAAAGTTTGTCTGGGCAGCAGGGAAGAGAAATCCCCAGATACCGAATAGCCTTCCATCGTTTGACTCATGAAATTGTCCTGCTTTACACTAAATAAATTATTGTCTTTATGATCTAGTATTTTTAATTTTTGTAGTAAAACCCATACCTGCGCTCTCAATCAGTTTAACCACATTTGGCATGTTGTTTGTGTCAATCTTTGACACGTCGCTTACCTTTCAGAAGTTGTTGCAGACCCTCAGTGAATTTTGTGGTCAAGGGACCAATACCCTGGTGTTTCACTACTCACTTGGACTCCTCTATAAGATTTAAATGTCTTTTAACTTTATCCAAAGCAGCTTATATACATGCTTTCTGGATTTGTTTGGGCTTAAGGTAGACTTGAACTTGTGGATCCATGACAAAATCATGTTTAATTAGATGAGTGAAATACACTCTAGCAAGTCTAAAAATGTATCTTTATTTTGTTGCAGAAACCCTTTTATCTCCTGTTAGTGAGCTATTGTTTTTTTTTTTTTTTTTTAATTGTTCATATTCATATTTATTTGCCCATCCTTCTGTCTTAGGAGAGAGTTGTTGAAATGGCTTCTCTATTGCTCCAGTGCTTAATCATGCTTATTATATACATTTTTAACTTTTTTATTTTGTAAACTGATACAGCTTGTAATTTACTTTACTTCTTTCTCAGCTCTCTCAAACAGGTCCTGAAATTTAGAAAAAATGTACTTTCTATTGGTGGGACTTAAAATGACTTTGGGCCTGCTGTGCTTACTGGCTGTGTTCTCTAATTATGGACATGACAGCAGTGATTATATCTTGCATAAGAGAAATGTTTTTTTTTTAGAAATATACATCAGTTCCAGATATCTGGCACAGGCATTTGTCTTCCACATACCAACTCAAAGTTAGAGAAACCAGTTGAAGTCTGTTGTATATCTTAATAGTAATTGAATGTATTTTTTTTTTTTTAAGCCCGTAGCGTGTGCAACACACTCAAAAGACTCCACCCGGTGCATAAAAAAGTGCACACATACAAGGTGAGAACACAAAAAAGCACAGGGTGTGCGAAATCGTATGGTCTTCCCTCCGAAGAGGTAGGACCCGAAACCTCAATCCCCCGGGGCGCAAGACTCCTGACAGGGACATAAGGTACTCATGGTCTGTCTGGCCGAAACCAGACCGACCCCGTTCTTCAGGGGAACTGCTGAAACAGCCCCCACCGAGTACTAAGTAGGGCTCCCCCGAAGGGAGACCCCATGGGAGAGGGCAAACTAAGCCAAAAGGCCATATCCACCCCCTCCCAAGACTTAAGGCTGGGCCCGAGGACCCACACACTCCAGTCTGTGCAAATAAAGAAAACAAAGGTGACAGTGCAGGTGACGGACTCCAAAGAAAAAGACAGACAAAACAAAGAAGTGGGGAAGGGGTAGTGGGGAAAGTGCTTTGGTGCCATGTGAAGAACCAAGGCAGGCCTTCCAGCCGGAATAAAAAATTCCTCTGGTACAAGCCAAAAGGCCTGTCCCAAGAGGCAGGTGTGAAAAAGGTGTGCATAGTGCAGTGACCAAGGTGCCGAAAAAACTCACAGCGAGCTGCCCCTCACCAGTGAGAAATTAAGGCACCCCTGGGCTGCCACCCCAGGGGCACTTACACTACGGGCTTTTTCAATCTCAGCCCCCGGCCAGACCGAGTGTAGCCTATCCCCACCAGCAGACATCAGAACCTGGACAGCTTAGAGAGAGCTTGCCTACCACTGGGGACAGGCCTTTTGCAAGGCCAGATCAAAACCCAGGAGAGAAAGCCCTCCCCTCGCCATCCTGTTCCTCAGCCCATTACATCCAGGAGCAGTTCCACCGGCCCCCTGAACCGGCTTTCCTGCCCCCTTCAAACTGGTTAGGACAGTTCAACCCATTCGAATCAGAAGGCGGCGGGCCCCACATGCTTTCCCAGATGACCTACTCCCCATACCTCAATACTCAGAGCGCGCCGGGTTTCTGTCATACTGGTACTAGCTAAGGCCCATACCAACTTATAAGAACAGATACTACACTTAATCTTAGCCAAAAGGCCGAGAAGCGATAGTAATTGAATGTAACTAAAGGCAAAACATTTTTTGTTTGTGTTTGACAGAGTGGAGAGGGATTAGAAAATGCAGGTAGGTTTGTATTGCTGTCTGTAGCCCAGTTAGGGAGATTCACTCTATTTTTCCAGTTTACCATTATCATTGAAAGTGAAAGTAAAAGAAAAATATTCAAAATAAAGAATATGAAACTGCACTATTAGTAAACAAAATGAAATGTGTGAAATACTAGCTGCAAGCACGCTTGGTGATAATTGGTGATAATAACCATAGCAAAAAGTTACCAATATATAAAAATGTGCTGCATTAAATACAAATGTGAAACACCAACATATATAATATTAACAGTAAGCTGTGTATAATACATAAAGTCTGTGTATCCTAAACGATCCACACAGAGGACAATACTGTACATCCCACGCCAGTGAGTGGAGTGGTGGAGGTTGGCACACTGGCGTGGGATGCACAGTATTGTGTGAATTGTTTAAAAGATACATGGACTTTATTTATTATATGCTGCTAACTGTCAATATGATACACATTGGTGTTTCACATTTAAATATTTTTATATATTGGTAAAAGAACATTTTTGGTTGTTCCCAGAGAGTGGGGACACTAGTGATCTTGGGAGCCCCAACGGATTTCCTCTCACTTCCTATCTTAGCTCAGGGACAGGAAGTGTAGGTAAATCTCGCCCAATGAGGCACTGACGGCAAAAAAAAAACAACTGATGGGACTAGAACCTTTTCTTGCTCTATTGAAAATGAAAAAAAAAAATTGCCTAAACTTCTACTTTCAGTAAAAAGTAAAACATAAAACTTTCAAAATATAAGCATTTCAATGATATGTTGCCTTAAGCACTAGAGTCAGGTTTTGCATTGACTCTTTGGTGGCTCCGGCAGCAGCTTAGATAGAAACCCTACCCTCAATCCATACTCTCAGTTCCATCTGTTGTGTACTTTGGAGTAGCAGTCCACCCCGGGTACAGCCATAATGGGGGTGTTCCAGGACCTGCACCTCCTACCAGGTGTCCTAGCAATACTACTAAGGCAGAGGCAAAAAACTTGAGCTGGGATTCCTCAAATGAGCTGCAGCCACATCAGCATTCAGCAAGGAGAGCAAGTATTTGAGACATCCGAAAGTATGTCCAAGGATCAGCAGGGGATCAGCAGCATAGCAAAAATGAACTACACACCAGGAGGGTAAATACAGTATAGTACAGTAAAGTACAGGCTGCCTTTATCTTGCTTTCAACCCTGTAGTGACAGGTTTACTTTAATAAGCTCTTTACAGGAAAACAGTGGATTCATGATCAGAAAATGAAGTAATTATTATTTTAATGCTGTTTTATTTTACACAAAATAACTAACACAAATGTAAAAACAGAGAAGATATAGATAAGCTTAACCAACATCTTAAAGTGGTAGTAAACCACAGCATTTAAAAATAAAAATCCCCTGCAAGGCAATGGCATAATGTGCTAGTATGCATCGCATACTAGCACATTATGAAATATTTACCTTAGAACGAAGCCCTCCAGCGGTGTGCTGTCATCGCTGACAGGTAGTGTTGAGCGAACACGGACTTTATTATTCGTGTTCATACCGAATAATTGAATTTTTGTTACCCGAACACAGACCTGAAAA
Source organism: Pelophylax lessonae (assembly GCF_965119305.1). Classification (NCBI taxonomy): domain Eukaryota; kingdom Metazoa; phylum Chordata; class Amphibia; order Anura; family Ranidae; genus Pelophylax; species Pelophylax lessonae. Next base: position 262,355,303 of record NC_138772.1, on the reverse strand, counting down.
CTTTATTGTATGTTCGGGTAAAAATCCGTGTTCGGTCATTTTATTTCCGGGTATGTATGTATTGGCGCGCTTTTAATGGCGGGCTTTCAACAGCCAATCAACAAGCGTTTAACTGGTGTGCCTTAAGCCATCCCAGCCATGCCTACAAATGTATTAGTAGCTGTGATTGGCCATCTGAAGCATGTGACCAAGTCTTTATAAGTTCGAGACCGAGCGCCGCTGCGTCATTCTGCTGTAGTACAGGGACAGAGCACACATCATACGTGCTGGCTGCTGATTAGGGACAGACAGGCAAAAATCATATTGTGTCCGAAAAGAATTGAGGGACAGGTCGGAGTGCTGCAGGCAGGGCGAGATATTAGGGCATTTTAGGGAGAGGCTGGAGATAGGCAGGGTCAGTGTTCTACAATCGATATTTTGCTGTGTGGGGGGGGGGTTTGCAGGTTTGCAGTGCCGGCAGTGACTGATCTTATCGATCCTTTTAGGGAGAGTCTGGAGATAGGCAGGGTCAGTGGTCCACATCGATTTTGCTGTGTGTGGGGTGGTGTGAACACAATCTTTTTGCCCGCTGTGGAGGAGGGAGAAAATAGTCTTTTTTATCATTTAGTTGTGTGCAGCATTTTTCCTTCAGTGCTGCTGTGCTGACTGTGATAATACACTGCTGTGTTCACATGTGCTATTATTGAGTGATTTCAAAAGTTATACACTTTTTTCTATTCCACTATTCAATATACACCCTTGGGTTAAAAAAATTAAATTGTGGCATAGTCTGTACTAATCTAGTTAAAAATTACAAACTTAAAGGGGAATTTTCTTTTTTTTTCCCCTCCATAGCCTGCAGCAGAGCTGACTAATATAAGACACTGCTGTTCACATGTGCTATTGATAAATCACCAATTTTCTATTCCGCTATTCAATCTACACCCTTGGGGTAAAAACAATTAAATTGCGGGATAGTCTGTATCGGTACGTGTGAGATACACCTTTCCAATTTTTGGGGTGCATCTCATACTGCCGAGGATTTGAGGGTGCTTCAGTGTTCCTCCTGCCTGTTCCGTACTCCTCATCCTGCCTTTGGGGGTACAAAAAATAGTAATTTGGGCCTAGTCTGGGTCTCTACGTGTGAGATACATACACCTTTTGATATCATATTTTCTATTCCGCTATTCAATCTACACCTTTGGGTAAAAACAATTAAATTGCGGGATAGTCTGTATTGGTACGTGTGAGATACACCTTTCCAATTTTTGGGGCACATCTCATACTGCTGAGGATTTGAGGGTGCTTCAGTGTGCCTCCTACATGTTCCGAACTCCTCCTACTCCCCATCCTGCCTTTGGGGGTACAAAAAATAGTAATTTGGGCCTAGTCTGGGTCTCTACGTGTGAGATACATACACCTTTTGATATCATATTTTCTATTCCGCTATTCAATCTACACCTTTGGGTAAAAACAATTAAATTGCGTTATAGTCTGTATCGGTACGTGTGAGATACACCTTTCCAATTTTTGGGGCGCATCTCATACCGCCGAGGATTGCAGGGTGCTTCAGTGTGCCTCCTGCCTGTTCCGAACTCCTCCTACTCCTCATCCTGCCTTTGGGGGTACAAAAAATAGTAATCAGGGCCTAGTCTGGGTTTGTACGTGTGAGATGCACCACCGTTTTGTAAAATTTTTCCTATTCCGCTATTCAATATACACCCTGTTTGAGTGTAAAAAATTAAATTACGGCATAGTCTGTATCGGTACGTGTGAGATACACCTTTTAAATTTGTTTGGCGCATCTCCTTCCACCGCCGAGGATTGCAGGGCGCTTCAGTTTGCCTCCTGTTCCGAACTCCTCCTACTCCTCTTCCTCCCTTTAGGGTACAAAAAATTTTAATCGGGGCCTAGTCTGTGTTTGGACGTGTGAGATACACCGTTTTTTATCCTTTTTTCTATTCCGCTATTCAATATACACCCTTTTGGGGTAAAAAAATTAAATTGCGGCATAGTTTGCATATTTGACTGTGAGATACACCCGTGCGATACTGTTGTTGTTTTGTTCCGCTATTCAATAAACACCTTTCTAGGGCAAGATCATAAATTACAGAAATATGAGGAGACAAATAGGGGCCATGGCCTGGGTCGTGGTGCTGCTGGTAGAGCTCCTGTTGCAAGGAGAGGACGTGGTCGATCTGTGCCAGCTACATGCACAAGTGAAACACCTTCCTCAAGTGTGAGTAGGCGACAGAACCTGCAGCAGTATTTGGTAGGGCATAATGCGCCTCTAGAAGTGATGAGGCCAGAAGAAGTACAGGCGATAGTAGATTGGGTTGCTGACAGTGCCTCCAGTACCTTCACATTGTCTCCCACCCAGTCTACTGCAGAAAGGTCAGAGTTGGCACCTGCAGCCAATGTCCAACCGTCTTTCACCTCACCCCCTTGCAAATCAGGCAAGCAGTCTGAGCCCCAAGTCATACAGCAATCTCTTCTTTTTGAGGACTCTGTCGGCAGGGTTTCCCAGGGCCATCCACCTAGCCCTGCCCCAGAAGTGGAAGAGATTGAGTGCAGCGATGCCCAACCACTTATTTCTCAAGATGAGTACATGGAAGGACCATCGCAGCACGTCTCCGATGATGACGAAACGCAGGTGCCAACTGCTGCGGCATTCAGAATTGTGGAGACCGACAAGGAGAGCAGGGGTGAAGACTGGGTGGAAGATGATGTGGAGGACGATGAGGTCCTTGACCCCACATGGAATGAAGGTCATGCAGGTGACCTGAGTAGTTTGGAGGAAGAGGCGGTGGTCGCACAGAGCCACCAGCACAGCAGAAGAGGGAGCAGGGTGCAGAAGCGGAGCGGCCGTGCCCTAGACACTACGCCTGCTACTGCCCAACACAGCAAGGGAATGAGCGCACCAAAGCCAGCTCAAAGGAGTTCTCTAGCGTGGAAGTTCTTCAGAAAATGTGCTGATGACAGGACACGAGTGGTTTGCACCCTGTGCAATCAGAGCCTGAAGCGAGGCATAAACCTTCTCAACCTGAGCACAACCTGCATGATCAGGCATCTAAGTGCAAAGCAAGAGCTGCAGTGGAGTAGACACCTTCAAAACCAAGAAAGGTCTCTGGCTCCTCCTGCTTCCTCTTCTGCTGCAGTCTCGGCCTCTCCATCCACATATGTAGTGATACCGGCACCTGCCACCCCGCAAACAGACGATCCGTCAGCAACACCACCACCTGGGTCACCAACCATCTCCACAATGTCCCGTGGAAGCGTTCAGCTTTCCATCTCCCAAACACTTGAGAGGAAGAGGAAGTACCCCCCTACCCACCCGCGATCCCTGGCCCTGAATGCCAGCATTTCAAAATTCTTGGCCTTTGAAATGCTGTCATTCCGTCTGGTGGAGATGCACAGTTTTAAAAACCTTATGTCGGTGGCTGTCCCACAGTACGTCGTGCCCAGCCGTCACTACTTTTCCAGGCAAGCCATCCCTTCCCTCTACAACCAAGTGGGGGAAAAAAATCAGGTGTGCACTGCGCAACGCCATCTGTGCCAAGGTCCACCTAACTACCGATACGTGGACCAGTAAGCACGGTCAGGGGCGTTATATCTCCCTAACGGCACACTGGGTAAATGCAGTGGCGGATGGGCCTGAGGCGGATAGCAATTTGGCGCATGTCCTTCCACCACCGAGGATTGCAGGGCGCTTCAGTTTGCCTCCTGTTCCAAACTCCTCCTACTCCGCTTCCTCATCCTCTACCGCCTCCTCATCCGGTCAGCGTAACACCTTCACCACCAACTTCAGCACGGCCAGGGGTAAACGACAGCAGGCAGTTTTAAAACTTGCCTGTTTGGGGGAAAAACCACACACCACGCAGGAGTTGTGGAGGAGCATGGAACAGCAGACAAATGAGTGGTTGCTGCCAGCGAGCCTCAAGCCCGGCCTGGTGGTGTGCGATAATGGGTGAAATCTCATAGCAGCTCTGGGCCTAGCCGGTTTGACGCACATCCCTTGCCTGGCGCATGTGCTGAATTTGGTGGTGCAGAGGTTCCTTAAAAATTACCCCGATATGTCAGAGCTGCTGCAGAAAGTGCGGGCCGTCTGTGCGCACTTTCGGCGTTTTCACCCTGCTGCTGCTCGCCTGTCAGCGCTGCAGCGTAACTTCGGCCTTCCCGCTCACCGCCTCATATGTGACGTGCCCACAAGGTGGAACTCCACCTTGCACATGCTGGAAAGACTGTGCGAGCAGCAGCAGGCCATAGTGGAGTTTCAGCTGAAGCACGCACGCGTAAGTCGCTCTGCGGAACAGCACCACTTCACCACCAATAACTGGGCCTCCATGCGAGATCTGTGTGCCTTGTTGCGCTGTTTTGAGTACTCCACCAACATGGCCAGTGCCAATGACGCCGTTGTCAGCTTAACTATCCCACTTCTATGCCTCCTTCAAAAAACAATTTGGGCGATGATGGAAGAGGATGTGGCACAGGATGAGGAGGAGGAGGAGGATGAAGAGGTAACATTTCCAAGGCTTTCAGGGCAGTCATTCGCAAGGGGCTCCGAGGGTGGGTTCCTGCACACACCAAACGCCAGGGACACAATTGTCCAGCAGGGGCACAGTTCTGGAGGATGAGGAGGAGGAGATGGAGGAGGAGATGGAACCATGTTCACAGCAGGGTGGCACCCAGGCCAGCTCATGGCCATCACTGGTGCGTGGCTGGGGGGATACAGAGGACACAGACGATACACCTCCCACAGAGGACAGCCTTTCGTTGCCTCTGGGCAGCCTGGCACACATGAGCGATTACATGCTGCAGTGTCTCCACAACGACCGCCGAGTTGCCCACATTCTAACTTGTGCTGATTACTGGGTGGCCACGCTGCTGGATCCCCGTTACAAGGACAACGTACCGTCCTTAATTCACTCACTGGAGCGCGATCGCAAGATGCGCGAGTACAAGCGCACGCTGGTAGACGCGATGCTGCTGGCATTCCCACCTGACAGCGGGGCCACAGTGGAAGCACAAGGCAGAGGAGGAGGAGGAAGAGGTCGCCAACGCAACCAGGGCACCGCCAGCACTTCAGAAGGCAGGGTTAGCATGGCCGAAATGTGGAAAAGCTTTGTCAGCACGCCACAACAAACAGCAGCACCAGCAGCTCATATGGAACATCTTAGCAGGAGGCAGCATTTCACCAACATGGTGGAGCAGTATGTGTGCACACGCCTAGACGTACTGAATGATGGGTCTGCCCCCTTCAACTTCTGGGTCTCCAAATTGGGCACATGGCCTGAGCTTGCCCTTTATGCCTTGGAGGTGCTGGCGTGCCCTGCAGCCAGTGTATTATCTGAACGTGTATTTAGCACGGCTGGGGGCGTTATAACAGACAAGCGCAGCCGCCTGTCCAGAGACAATGTGGACAAGCTCACGTTCATTAAAATGAACCAGGCATGGATCCCACGGGACTTTTCCGTACCTTGTGCAGAATAGAGATGGATACCGACCTTACCCAGCCATTGTTCTATTTTTGCTCTCTCACTCTTTTGGGGTGTACCCTCATTTAAAATGACTGAAAAAAAACAGTGTTGGCTACCTCGTCCTCCTCCACCGCCGCTTCCACCTACACCGCCCATAGGTGTGCGCAGTCTATTGCATTAGGGTGTGCACCCCAAAGTTTAAATACACATGCATGTGTTTGCCTACATGTACATGGCCCGATACATTACTCTCCCTGCTGGAAAAGTGAAATAGAAGTGTGTGGCACTTCTCTTTTGGCAGAGCAGGTCCGAGGGAGATCTTTCCCATCTCCTCACTGGCAAACAGAGCGATAATGCTAATGTGCCCTAGGTGATTAGGGTGTGCCCAGGCACACCCGGCACACCCTGTGCGCACGCCTATGACACCGCCACATCCACCACCACCTCAACCTCCCTCCTACTCCATATGGGCCTCGTCCTTCACAGATGAAGAACATTGTTTTATTTTTCTGTTTTTTTTTTTTGTTGTTTTAAGTTATTTCCCTATCCACATTTGTTTGCAGAGCACTCGCCATGTTCTTAACTACGTTTTGCTGCCATTTGCAGCACTCTAGCCCTTTCCATTGGTGTTTTAGAGCCATTTTAGTGCCTGAAAGTTCAGGTCCCCATTGACTTCAATGGGGTTCGGTGTCCGGGTAAAGTTCGGAAAAAGTCCGGGACACGGACCCGGACTTTTTTTTTCAAGTTCGGCCGAACCCGCCGAACACGGACATCCAGGTGTCCACTCAACTCTACTGACAGGACTTCCATCTTCCCCCATCTTCCATCTCCGGCTCCGGTTGTATGAGTGGCTGGGGCCACGAGGATGTCACAGCCCTCGACTGTGGCACGGAGTTCTGAAGGTCCAGAGCGGTATGCTAAACCTTTAGAGTGCATGCGCTGGTGACATCACCGGCTGCATACAGTGAGAAGATCTCCTAAATACCATAAGTTTAGGAAATATTCACTGTACCTATAGGTAAGCCTTCTTATACTACAAAATTAATTTGCTACCACTTTAAGGGGTCAGGCACACTTCCACCTTTTGCACCTACTTTCGTTTTGCTCTACTAACATGGTCACTAAGCAGTAGTAAGATTTTGTTTTGAAAAGATGCTTTATTTTTCCATGTATTAAACATTGCTTTACAACTTAACATATGCATGCTGAAGAGGTTTGTTCAAAGAAGCAATAGATAATAAAGCAATAATACCATAATTATAGTTATATATTTTTACGTTTCTGAAATTACAATTTATACATTCAATAGAATGATTCACGGCATCATTATCTAACACATGTATTTGTTCTCATTATGCTATATTCAGAAATCTGTGCTATAGGTGTTTTTTTACCTGAACCTGCAAGGCCAGTTGATTATGTATTCTAGTTTCATATTTCCTCAAAATCTCTGATCCTCTATCACCCTCCATATAACTGCCATATGCATCTAACAGCTGCTTATTAGAATATTTGTACAGTAACAACTGATTGCATTTCTCTGTCAGCACAACTTCATGCCCCTAATGTTTTCAAGAACTATCTGAATTGTTAGCTGACGGCAAAACAAGTGCTCTATCTGCGATCCTACAGACAACAAAGCAAAACAGCAGGATTACAGTCAGGTGATGTCACCCAGGTAAAACTGTACTGACAAGCTTTTAATTAAAGTTTTCCCACACATCTTTCTGCTGTTCCCCAGGAGCAATTATTCATTATGTGTCGACTGTCAGCCAATTGAGAATCAGGAGGGAACTGTTTTATTTTGAAAGGTCTTGCTGACAGGGAAAGAACACTTTGTGATACAATCAGATTATTCTTTTTACACATCACCACAAATTCGCATACAGACATGCAAAAGTCGCCACACAGAGGGCAGACTAACAAGCAGTTTATTATATGAATTAAACAAATAAATAACAACATACACTACGCATTCAATGTATATTCTTGGAATCTAGATATCTAGACATTGAAAGCAAACTAGAGAAAATGATGGATGATAAATCAACATATGGGTTAAAGCAGTTCTGTGCTGTACTCTGTGCTCTGTATACTCAGTGTCAACTTCCTAGACACTACAGTATACATCAGGAATGACAAGCTTCACACTTCGATATACAGAAACAGACTGACCGATGCAATTATCTCCATAGTTCCAGTCTTCATTACCAACATACACAGCCAGGCCATCAGATATCACCGAACATGTTAGGACCCAGAAGACAGAGATAAACATCTCAGAACACTAGCAGACCCTTCTATAAGAAAGGATACAGAGGCAAAACCATTAGCACCAGCATAAACAGGTCATTGAAAACCCAAAGAGAAAATCTACTTCAGTACAGATAGAGAAAAAAAACAAATAATCACGTATCTCTAGTAACTATATACAATCCAACACTAGAATGGATAAGAAAGATAATCAAATATCTACAACCTATCATGACAGAGGATGAAACTCTGAAAGAAATATTCCAACAACCCCTAACACTGGCTTTCAGACAACCAAAGAAGATCGTATCTGCACACCTGTGGGACATCATTGCTCACAACCAGGCCACACTATAGAAGACCTCAATGACTTAATTCTTAAAGGGAATTTCAGAAGTATTCAGGAAAGGAAAACTTTTGAACTAAGAATGATAATTCTATTTGACACAAAAGGTAATGGCCTAAATTTAGATATGGGTTTTCTTACTCATTACCCAACAGTTTTCAGACCCCCCCACCAAGTCTACAGTTCTCCCTCTGTCTTATCTCACTACCTATTGTAAGTAGTTGGCTCGGTAGTGGGTGTGGGTGACCCCTTGGGTGGGTTCGCTACACAGAGAGACAGCCGAGGAGTGGTTGAAAACAACGGTCTATGGTTTATTCTTCCAATTTGCTGGAAACAAGTGCAAGCATCCAAACAGCATAAATCAAACAAACATAAAATAAACCCTGGCCACTTGGGGCGTCTACCTTCACAACACAGGAACCTACCTATGGAGTCTGTCCCAACCTACTGCTGGGCAGACACTGCTGGTCATACAGCAGAAAACCAATAGTCTATTTGTTTTCTTTTCACACAGAATAAGTCAACACCACCTCACCTTCAGAAGTCTTTCTCAGCTCACTGCTCTCCTTAACACAAAAAGCCTCAGGATGCAGCAATCAGTAGTCATCCTCTGAATAACTTATAGAGGCCTTAATTGCCTCATTCTGAATAGCTGAAGCTTTCCAACGTCCTTAAACCTTTCTGGCTACCTCCACAGCCGAAACCTGATAGTAATTGGAGAATTGTCTAAACAAGGCAGAAATCTATCTCCCGTCTGTGACAACACCCACAGATTTACCTGACTTCCTGTCACACTATGTAAGTTTTATTACCATCACCATCAACATTTGTTTGTGTGATATTGTTTTTCCTTTTTTTTCTTTTCTCTTAGAAATTGTGTTTTTTTTAATATTCTGCTAAAGACCTTGAAGAAGGGGACATGCCCCCGAAAGCTTGTCCTGAAAAATTGCATGTTAGTGCAAATAAAAAAAACTATAATGGACAGTACTCAGTTGTTTCAATCCTTAATTAAGTAAAGGGTTCTTAACTGTTAGAGCGGTAAGGATGTGCGATGTGGAAATCGCTTGTACAGTAGGTAGTGTCAACAGAGTATAGATACATTCAACAAAAATTTCTAGATGTGTTTAGCCAATGCAATGTACAGGGATATTGAAAATACTGGTGACATACACACACACACACACACACACATTGCTTGAACTGCAAGATTCCAGGAAAAGAATTTGCATTAAGGAAGATCTACAGTGCATTCCACAATAGAGGTGCCAGGAACAGGTACTAGAATAAACCATTAGCCCCAGTGTTTTGAGCAAGGTCCAGAGCTGCTGGAGAATGCTAAAGGGTTAAGTCTTTACTAGGAAAGAAAGCAATGGGGACTGATCCGTGGCAATCTTGTAGGCCAAGAGCTACCTCATTTCCTCAGGAGAGGGATATTGTAGAGCTGAGGAGTGTCAAATTCTGCAGAAAGTAAAACCATATTTGAAGGGAAAAGGTTTCATTGTTGGTTGGAATTGGAGTGGGTTATCATTTCCGAGGAGAGGATCCTAACATAGAGGAATATAAAGGTCTTAAGGTGCAGGTAACCCAGGCCAATTTTTTTGAAAATATCTTATTGGATGCAGTTAAAACAGAAGGGTGAAGTGAGACAGATGGAGGAGATGTTTAAGGGTGTAAAAACCTGTTAAACCTTATACAGCTATTCCCAAAATGAGTCAAGGTTTTCTGTACTCATAAACCCAAGCAACTGATGTTAATAAGGTTTGAAGGTGGACTGGGTGACCAAGTCACTGTATGCAGGTGATAAAACAAGACTAGAGATCGGATGATCAATGTATTACTGAAGGAGCAAAAAGCAGCAGCAGGATGGTACATCCTCTTGCCTGAATGGTTGGCAAAAGTATGTAGATTATGCAAACAAAACACTCCAGCTAGCATATGATGCCAATATTTGGTTTCCTCAGCTTTAACTCTTACCACATTAAAGCAGGAAATTTGAAATGGGTACCCATAGGTACAAACAGGGAGTTAGCCCCCAGTGCTTCAACCTACTGGTCTTACTAACTACGTGAGCTTTCAGAAAAGGGTCACAACAGAGGCGGCGCCACTGCTCTGGACCCAAAAAACACTGTTACTAACTGACTCAGTACCTAAATGTCTGGAAGGCACCACAATGCATAACTAAGTGCCCAAGGTCACATATTGGGCTATCCCTGCAATCTTTCTATTCAGCAGGGTCCAATTATTTTAGAAGAATAGGAACCTTTTATATGGTGCAGCAGCAAACAATACAGCACTTCTTTCATAACGATACATTCCAATAAGTGTGGATACTTACATAAGAACATCCATAAAAAGTCTAATTTTTAGAAGGTCACAAGGACTTTCTTTGTTAATGTAAACAGTACATCCATTTCCTTCACAACAGAGACAAGTCCTAGCAATGTAAAAAGGATGGTCAACTGTTGGAGAGCAGCATGCTGTACCTGTATCAGAATAACAGATATGACCAGGAAGAGCAGTTCAGGCTTCTGCCTCTGGTCAAACATGGGTTCCTGACAAACCCAGCTTGTTTGCAATTTGGGAAAATTAAGAACTAATGTGGTAATTTACCACCATAGCAACCATATACAAATAATGTGCTTCCTTGCCTCTAAATGTAGGTCAGGTGACTTAGAATGGCTAATAACAGCAACCTTGTTAATTTTCAGCCCATCCCTGTAAAATAAAGGGTTCCTAGTGGCAACATTGGCAATATGCTTAGCTGTGATAGGGAAAGCATGTTGACCGGAGAGATTTGCTTTATCCATCGAGATACAGTCCCTGTTTTGTGTACCCAGTAACCTGACATCGAATAAACAGAGACAGAACAAGTGGCAAGTATATGGCAGGATGGCTACTAGTTAAAGGGAATTTGAGTGGACTAAAGATTTATTTTGCTACAATGTATGCGGATGTATATCGCATTATATATAATAGGTCAGAGGGCCCTATGGGCTAATATTGTCTCTAATGTATACCACTAGGGATGATCGAACTTTTGAAAAGTTTGGTTCGATCAGAACACCCGAATTTCCCGAAAGTTCAGTTCGGATTCCCGGACCCCATTGAAATCAATGGGACCCGAACTTCAGGAATCAAAAAACACCATTATGATGCCCTAAAACCTAATAAATGCCCCTAAAAATTGCCTAGGGTTCTGGGTCATGCCCTAGGAAATATGAATCAGGCAAAAAAAAAAATTCTTAAAAATTGTCGTTTTTGATAGAGAGCCAATTATTGAAAAAATTATTGAAAAAAAAAAAGATTTCTTTGGATTTAGTGTCTGGGGGGTCTAAAAAGTGTACCTGTGAAGTTTCAGCTCTGTAGCATGTCCAGAACCAGAATTATAGCATGCCAAACCTTAAAAAATGACTTTTTTGCTTAACCGCACCTTTCTTTTGCTCCTAATCAACTGCACAGCCAATGTGTATGATAAAGCCTCAGTGACAAGTTAACGCCTGTTCTTGTTGCAAGCGTTAAGTCCACTGCAAAAGGCTTTGCTACTCTGCATCACACACATCTGCTTTATTTAGCGACAACTTTGGGTCGCATAGCAGTGTGCGTTTTGCAGGTGAATTTCACCGCGCAGAGTTGCCAAAGCCTCAGTGACAACTTAATGGCTGTTCTTGTTGTAAGCGTTAAGTCCACTGCAAAAGGCTTTGCTACGCTGCGTCACACACATCTGCTTTATTTAGCGACAACTTTGGGTCGCATAGCAGTGTGTGTCTTGCAGGTGATTTTCACATCGCACAGTTGATAAAGCCTCAGTGACAACTATACATAAATTAAAATTCATCACAAAAAAACTGATTATTTTTCTTAGAATTTCAGTAGTGCAGGGATGGTATTACCCTCCTTTCATAAACTGCAAATAAATAAAGTGCATAAATTGCATAAATAATCCAAAACATCCAACTAAGCAAGAACAGAGTCCTTCAAAAGTCTTTGTTTATGTAGTGCCAGAGCAATACACAGTGCCTTTAATGCAGGGTCATTGGTGTCAGTTATAGGAACCACCGTACAGTGACATTGTAGTTGTCGCTAAATAAAGCAGATGTGTGTGACGCAGAGTAGCAAAGCCTTTTGCAGTGGACTTAACGCTTACAACAAGAACAGCCGTTAAGTTGTCACTGAGGCTTTGGCAACTCTTCGCGGTGAAATTCACCTGCAAAATGCACACTGCTATGCGACCCAAAGTTGTCGCTAAATACAGCAGATGTGTGTATCGCTGAAATGTATTTTGCACAATAGCTGACTAGCAAGCACGTATACCTGCTGTAGATATATCAGCAGTGCAACGTGCTCACTAGACGGAACCCTGACACTTAAAAGTATCCCTACAAAAACTAGATTATTGAATCTAACTATAGTGGTATATAGTACCCTAACTACACTGCATATCCCTTTCTTCCGCTGATATGGAGCTTTACAAGCAATCGGCTATGCAGCAACGTTGTTTAACACAGCAGTAGAAACACAAATGCTTCCACTCTCTTCCAAAGCCTCTGTATTACAGTGCTAGAGGTTAGGCGGGGCTATGTTATATACTGGGGGGGCGTATTCACTCCTGATTGGCCTCTGGTCCCCATAGTCACTCCAATCACGTTCCTAGCAGACTCCTGCCCCCTCATTGACTTTTACTGACGTTTCTGGGCCAATCAGGGGCTTTTAAAGCCCACTTCATGTCCCATTGCATTTTGGGAGGTTCGGGTGACCCAATTCCTAACTTTTACAGCAAAAAGTTCGGAATTCGGCCGAATTTCGAACACCCAATGTTTGGGTCGAACCGATGGTCGACCCGAACCATTCGATCATCCCTATATACCGCGTCCCAAACATCCTGACTCTCTCTTATATACATTTGAACCTGGCAATGAGGATCTGGTTATATACATCCTTCAACTAAAGATCTCTTTGATCAACCTCTCCCTATATACCTTAGTGCTCGCTGGGGGAGAACTTGCATCTTTGCGGGTATTTTGAGATAAGTACTTTTTGGTTCCCCAAGCCCTGACGAAGCAAAGATAGGCGAAACGCGTTGGATTTTGAGGACCTACCATAGTACCTGTCCTATAACCACAATCAATGTGATTCTTACTGTGCAATTGGGGATATATTATGTATGGGAGATGCATATTAGCATCTATGTTTTTATGTATGTATGTACAAATAAATTTGTAATTTTTATATATTTTGATGTGTGCTTCTTTCTAGCCTTTACAGTCCGACACTAACCCCTTTTTTCTTCTTTGCTGTACACATTACAGACGATGGCTTTTTGATTGCCTCATATATTCTCAAACCTTAGGTAAAGCATGTGTCTGATAAATTTTTATTATTATACAGGATTTATATAGCGCCAACAGTTTGCGCAGCGCTTTACAATGTGAAGGAAGACAATACAGTTACAATACAGTTCAAAACAGGAGAAACTAGAGGGCCCTGCTCGTTAGAGCTTACAATCTAGAAGGGAGGGTCAAGTGAAACAAAAGGCAATAACCGTGGGGGATGGGTTGATGGAGAAAAAGGAGGTACATTTGTTAGGGGATGATAGGATAGGCTTCTCTGAAAAAGAGGGTTTTCAGAGATCGCCTAAAAGCTAATAGAGTGGGAGATAATCGGACAGATAAGGGTAAGGAGTTCCATAGGATTGGAGAGGCTCTGGAAAAGTCCTGGAGGCGAGCATGGGAGGAGGTGATGAGGGTGCTAGAGAGCAGGAGGTTTTGAGAGGAACGAAGAGAGCAATTAGGTTGGTATTTTGATATGAGGCTGGTGATGTAGCTGGGGGCTAGGCTGTGGATTGCTTTGTAAGATGTTGTAAGTCAGTGGAGGGCTTGACAGAGAGGAGCAGCAGACACTGAGCAATTGGTGAGGTGGATGAGTCTGGCGGCAGCATTCATGATGGATTGAAGGGGGGATAACCTGTGTAGAGGTAAGCCAATGAGAAGGGAATTGCAGTAGTCGAGGCGCGAGATGACCAGGGAGTAAACTAGGAGTTTTGTTGTGTCTTTGGTTAGAAAGGGGCGTATTTTGGAGATGTTGCGGAGGCTGAGGTGGCAAGATTTGGACAGCGATTGGATGTGGGGTTTGAAGGAGAGTTCAGAGTCCAGGACAACACCTAAGACCTTGGCATGTGGGGATGGGCTGATAGTAATGCCATTGATATTGACGGAGAAATCAGGGGAAGGGGCACGCGGTGGAGGAAAAATTATAAGCTCGGTTTTGGATGGATTGAGTTTGAGGAAGTGGTGAGACATCCAGACCGATATATCTGATAGTAAATGAGTGATACGTGAGGAGACAGAGGGAGAGAGCTGAGGAGTGGATAGATAGATTTGGGTATCGTCAGCGTAGAGATGGTATTGGAAGCCGTGGGAGGCTATCAACTGACCTAGAGAGGAGGTGTAGAGTGAAAATAGGAGGGGTCCAAGAACAGAGCCTTGGGGGACCCCAACAGAGAAGGGAAGAGGAGAGGAGGAAGTAGAATTGTAGGTAACGCTAAAGATGCGGTTAGATAAGTAGGAAGATAACCAGTGAAGAGTACAGTCACGGAGACCAAAGGCATGGAGTTTTTTGAGGAGGAGGGGATGGCCAACCGTATCAAAGGCAGCAGAAAGGTCCAGAAGTAGGAGTACAGAATAGTGTCCATTGGTTTTGGCCGTTAGCAGATCGTCAGCTTTAGGAGTGCAGTTTCAGTGGAGTGTTGAGGCCGAAATCCAGACTGAAGGGGATCAAGGAGGCTATTCTCGGCAAGGTGGTCGCACAGTCAGTTGTAGACTAGACATTCATGGAGTTTGGATGAAAAGGGGAGCAAGGAAATAGGGCGTAGGTTGTTCAGATCGGTTGGGGGCTTTTTAAGTATGGGGCTGACTAGTGCATGTTTTAGAGAGTTGGGGAAGATGCCAGAAGAGAGGGAGAGATTGAAGATGTGGGTTAGAGAGAGTAGAATAGGGCCAGAAGGTGAACGTAGCATTTGCGAGGGAACAGGATCCAGAGGGCAGGTTGTTAAGTGGACGTTAGTAAGTAGTTTAGTAACCTTGTCTGTAGTGGCGGGGTTGAATAAGGGAAGTAATGATCGCACCTGTGGGCGTGAAGCATAAGGCATGGAGGAAGGTATCTGAACAGCAACGATCTCCTTACAATAAAGTGCAAAGGAACAGATTAATGTAAGGTTTGGAGGCACTGACCTCATAAAATAGACATAAACCCTTGATAAATATCCTTTTGGTAGCAAAATGCCATGTTACATAGTTAACTAGGTTAAATTAAAACTCCAGTCCCTCCAGTTCAACCTGTGTGGGTGTGGATGTGTGTATATGTTTATGCCATCACCACCTCCCATATCCTTGTATATTGTGTTCAACAAGATGCCCATCTAAAAAGGTTTACATCCTTACTGCTCTAACAAGAATAGAAAATAAAAACCTAGGCAGTCTAAGGTTAAACTGCTTCTCATTCAAATTCATTGAATGGCCATGTGTATTCTTAAGCAACTTGATACTGAGTTGTTTTTTCCCTAAGCTAAAGTCACTATTAAGATATTTGTGTGTGATCATGTCACCTCTTAAGTTTCTCTTCATTAAAATAAGTTTAATGTAAGTAGATGTTCCTTATAACTGAAATCTTCCACATTCCATTCAGAACTGGGTGGCATACTCAAGATGCAGCTGAACCAGAGTTCTGTAGAGTGGTAGAATTAGTTTGTACATACTATATCTAAGCATAGTATAGTTAGTATGTGTTGGGAAATTTGGGGGTTAGTTGAAAGAAGATTTTTTTAGATTTTACTGCTGCTAATATGTGTCCTGCAGCTTCTTTGTAGCCTCTCCACATGCACCTTTTACAGTCGTAACAGGCTAAATGTGTGTTTTTAAAAGGGCATATCCACATGCACTTAGCTGATTACAGGCAGGAGGAGGCCAAAGGAGAAATATGGGGTCTCAAAGACCCCAGATCTTTCCATAAAGAGGACCTGTCATGACCCATGCTATAACAAAGGATGTTGTTTATCCCTTGTGATAGCAATAAAGTTAATTTAAAAAAAAAAAAGGGACAGTGTAAAAAAAAAAAATGGAAAAAAATAAATAATAATATTTAAAAGGTTTAAGGCAAATGCACAACACATGTGAGATATCACCGCGATTGTCAGAGCGATAGCAGTAATTCTAGGGCCAGACCTCCTGTGTGAGTCTAAACTGGTAACCTGTCAAAAGTTTAAATTTTTTTCCTATGGATGATTTAATGTAATGTAAATTAGGTATTATATTGTGTTTGTGTTCACTAAAATTCATGAAAGTTTATTTTTAACAAAAAATTGGCAAATCACTGCGCAAATATTGTGTAACAAAAAAATTGCAACACCCGCCTTTTTATTCCCCAGGATCTCTGCTTAAACAATATATAATGTTTTGGGGTTCTAAGTAATTTTCTATCAAAAAATTATCATTTTTATATGTGTGAGAAAATGTCAGATTTGTTCTAGGTTTGAGTGATTTATATTCCTGGGCAATGTGCATTTTTAAAGAAGCTTATTTTTTCATTTTGGAAGGCATGTGACACAGTGATTTATTTACAGGCAGGAGATTGTTGAAGACAGGGGCAGAGCATTATTACCCCAAGACAAAAAGAGCTCAGACATTATTGCCAACTGTTGAAGTGTTAGGAGAGCTGGAGTCATTTTCTTACGGTTCCCGCTCCACATGCAGCATCTCAGTTGCAAGGCAGTGGTCATCTTGAGACACTCTGCTTTCTACTGCCTGAGTGTGGTGCCTGGGCTCTCTGAACATCATAAGCTCAGAACTCTGGGCTTGTGATAGTGTTTATTTGCCTTTCCCTGACTCATTTTTTTTTTTTAAGCCTTGCTTGTCTCTACTGTTGCTGACCCCTTACTTTGGATAATAAACTACCTCTCTCTGAACACTACCTGCCTTACCCACTGCCTATTTAATAGATTATGTTTGAAACGCAATGCTAAAGCCTTGGATCTTATCTAATTTTTTGGGTTATCTTTTTATGGTACGTGAACGTTCCATCGGTGGAGAATGGTCCGGCCATCTGCCAGTACTGCAAATATAGTTTGCAAGTCCGGGGGGCATCTCAGTACCTGTAGCCCTAAAGAAGTTGTAAAGTCATATAACACAATTACTTGTATCCTCTCTATTTTAGCAAGATATAAAGTGCAGTGTATGTGTTTCTTTTAAATGATAATCCTAAATACCTCTGTGCAGTCACATGATCTCCCTCTGCTCTACTTCCTCAATCTAAGAACAGCAGTGGGAGGGGCTGAGATTTCCCAATGATGTCAGCCAGCCAGCAGAGGGAGGTCATTTGACCACACAGAGGAGCTTTGCAAAAAGGTATTCAGGATTATCATTAAAAAAAAAAACTGACATACTGTACTGAATTTCTTGCTAAAACAGAGAGGATGCAAGTAATTGTGTTATGTATTACATCAGAATAGAGGCAGGAGCAGAGGAGAGGGGTGGGGAGGAGACAGCCTCTTACACACAGACTAGGAAATGACAGGCAGAAATGGAGGGGAAGAGAGAAGAGAATGTGTACAGGATGACAGAGGCATGTAAACAGACCATGGTATCATGGATCAGCAGCCATGATTACCATGGTCAGCACACACAGGGGGACACAGGAACAGCCAGGATTAACCAGGTATTTTAGATTAAAGGAAGGGACAAATTACACTCCAACAGGACTATTCTACGGATCATGCTTTAAAGAAACAGTAGCGCTTTTTGTGTTAGGGTACAACCACTTTAAGAAAAAGGCAACATCATTTTAATCACATTTTTGCAGAACAGGAAGCAAGCCAGATCCTATGTACTGTATAAAGCTTATGTGACATTTTAGTTATTGAGTTTTCATCTACTTTACCAAACTATGTTTGAGTTCTTTAAATTGCAGTGCTAGGGGTTATTTTCCTTTATGCCCTGACTATATGCATAGATCTGTACACCCAACACTATCCTGTGTCTAAAACTGAATAATAAATAGTGTGTAGCACCCTACAAGGTAGGTGCTAGGTAAAAGTATTATGGGCCTTGACTGCCTAACAGCAGGGCCATGATTTTCAGCTGGGCTGTCATGTCTCCCACTTGTGGCTGCTGAGAGGGGAGTCTCCCAACTGGCTACATGGGAGAATTCTCATTGGGCAGTGGAGAAAACCCAATCAGTGGCTCATTCAGGCCTTTATCTACCCCAGAAGGCAGATTCTGCCGCAGAGGATTCTGGGAGTGGGTATAAGTTTGAGGGGAACACATGACACAGCGTCTTTGGCGGGAAACAGAGTCCCAGGAGGGAGGGTACGGCTGTCTCTCCTCCTGTCCGAAGGATCGGGTGTCTCGGGTGGCTGCCTGAGAGTCCAGAGGGAGAGCTGAGCTGCAGAGAAGATCCGGTGTGCTGAGGGCCAGTGGAGATAGAGGGGTTCAGTTTCAGGAAAGCATGCCAAGTTCGTGAGTGCTGTGAATTGCCCCTGAGGGTCTGCCTGAAGTGTAGAGGGGACCATTCCGGTGAAGGTCTCAGGGATCCAGGAGTCAGCTAGTGTCAGAGGGGGTGCCTAGTGAGAGGACCCTGAAGTGTCAGAGGGGGTGCCTAGTGAAAGGACCCTGAAGGGTCAGAGGGGGTGCCTAGTGAAAGGACCCTGAAGTGTAGAGCGGTTGGGCCCTGAAGAGTTAAGAGTACAGTGTTATGGGTTGCAGCAGCAGCACAACAAGCAGTTACAAGGAGCTACCTCAGTCAGTGAAGGGCTGGAGGGAGTTGTTCACCGGCCTTTGAGCTAAACAGAGTGTCAAGAGTCAAAAGTCTTACAGTCCTGGAGTTAACCTGAGTATTAAAGTCGAAGTTCCAGCACAGTTCAGCAGAACAGTATCTTCAAGCTCCAGGGGGCGTTGGTTGGCATTCAGCTGGCGTCAAGACAGCGCTAACAGGCATTTTTCTGTACAGTGTCCCAGTTGAACCTAGTTGAGCCAGATTAGTATCCCACTCATTCCCTTCTCTCACCCCCATTACAAAATAAACAAATCAAACCAAAGATGCCGGAATGGTCATTGTCTCAGCTCTCACACTTGGGTTTTCAACTTAAATGTGTTGGAAGTGTTACCGGTAACAATGGCAGACCTATATCAGGCCCAATGCCTGGAAATATTGCTACAAGTGTAATTGTCAGAACCTTAGCTACTTTTCTATTAAAGTCTTTTCCTTTATTTATTTATTTAAACTTTGAATTTAAAGTGATTGTAAATCTTTAATTTTTAAAAAAAAACATGTTATGCTTTGTAAAATAAAACTGGTGCGCTTTCACTTTAAATAAAGTGCTTTTAACATGTGTAAAGTGTTAAATATAAAACGTGAAATAACTGCATACAAATACATCCCAAAAACCCATATACACTACACATTTCATATACAGTATATACAAGAAAAAAACTATTAATAAAAAGAAAAAAGCCCATAATCAATAAATCCATGCTAATCCAGGTGTATCAAAATGTGCTCAGTTCTCCATATTGAAATAAAGTCCTCCAGTGCAAACAAGGTGCTCCTCCCAATAGAAATGCAGGCCTCTACCAGATAAAAGAGATCTCAAGTTATAGAGACCAAACTGCATTTATGGTGTCCACCGGATAGCTGACACTCTCACCATCAGGTATTACAATGATCAAACGATTCCATCAAAAAGGGGATGGCAGCAGTGTCTGCTGAAATGGGATCAAGTACTCTACATCCCCACAATTAATGGCCAGGCTTATGCATGAAAAATGAGAAGCCACATTGTGAAATAAAGTTTGAAAAGTATCTCTTTAATCAAAGCGGTAGTAAACCGCCGATGATTTTTTTATTCTTTTTTAAAATGCAAGGTGAAGCCATAATGTGCTAGTATGCCTTGCTTACTAGCACATAATGTAAAACTTACATTAAAACTAAACCACTCCAGCGGTGAGCTGCGACTGCTGATGGGGCTTCCATCGTCACCCGGTTTGTGGACTCCAGCTGTTTGACTGTCTGGAGCTCCAATTACATCACTCCCGAGCATGCACAGGAGCCGCCGTTCATGGCACAGGAATCTGAAAGAACAGCCCGGGTGGCCATTCCTTCAGAGTGCATGCTCTGGTAATGTCAACAGTTGCACGTACAGTAAATATCTCCTAAACGGTGCATGTTTAGGAGATACAGTATTTACTGTACCTATAGGTAAGCCTTATTATAGACTTACCTATAGGTAAAAGTCAGAGATGGGAGTTTTCTCCCACTTTAAAAATTGAGCTTAAATGTATCCTGAAGTCAATAAGCAGTGGTAAAAAGCACAGCCGCAGGGCCACCAGTCCAGCTCGTGCGGAATGTAGTCACACACTAGATCTGCCTGATCCCTAAAACTGGCATCCTTTGAGATTGGATACTAGTGTGAGACGTCAGAGAATCCATTTAAAAATAGTGTGACACCGGAAGAGCTGAAGATAACATTTGAACCAGAGGCGCAGGAGCCCCGCTGAATACTCAAAGGACTAATTCCATAAAAATCAAAGTACACGGAAGTGCACATAAAAAAAATTGCTAATAATGAATTGGGTAAAACACCCAAATACAAAGTTTGGCTAAAAAAGTAATATGTTATACTTACCTGCTCTGTGCAATATTTTTGCACAGAGCAGCCCCTATTCTCCTCTTCTGGGGTGCTCCTCTACAGTGAATGGCCCCATAGGAAGCTGCTTTCTATGGGGGCACTCGTGCGGGCTAAATCCTGAGCTGCTCTGTTTGTGTGGGGGTGTGAGGATCCTGTGGCACAGAAGGTTTTTATCTTAATGTAGAGAATTCCTTCAGGTAAAAAACCTTAAACCTTTAGAACCACTTTAAGTATAGGGTGCTTAGAGTGCATCAAGCATCGGTTGAAAGAAAAATATAAAAATAAATGCACAAGTAGCGTGCACCTATACCATCCCACATTTCATCACTCACATTAACTACACTCTCTATCCCCACAGATAACATAAAATTAGGGCATACAATGATTATGCCTGATTAACCAGTTCTGGACTGGAAGATTTTCCCCATTAATGACCAGGCCATATTTTGCGATTCGGCACTGCGTTACATTAATGGACAATTGCGCGGTCGTGCAACGCTGTATCCAAATAAAATTTATATCCTTTTTTTCCCACAAATAGAGCTTTCTTTTGGTGGTATTTTATCACCTCTGCGGTTTTTATTTTTTGTGCTATAAACAAAGAAAGAGTGACAATTCTGAGAAAAAACAATATTTTTCACTTTCTGCTTAATAACATTACCAAAAAAAAAATAATTAAAAAAAATCAAATTTTTTTAACATTTTAGGCCAATTTGTTTTCTGCTACATATTTTTGATAAAAAAAATTGCAATAAGCGTATTTTTATTGGTTTGCGCAAAAGTTATCGAGTCTACTAACTACGGGAAAGATTTATGTAATTTTTATTGTTTTGGTTTTTTTACTAGTAATGGCGGCGATCTGCCATTTATTGCGGGACTGCGACATTGCAGCGGACAGATGGGACCCCTAACTGATATTTTTGACACTTTTGGGGGGACCAGTGACATTACTACAGTAATCAGTGCTAAAAATTTTGCACTGTTACTGTAATAATGACACTGGCAAGGAAGGGGTTAACACTGTGGGTGATCAAGGGGTTAAATGTGAGCCTAGGGGAGTGATTTTACCTGTAGGGGGGCATGGCTTGTGAAATGATCACAGAGACCTGTGACCCTATATAGCAGGATCACAGGGGCTCTTTGATCATTCCAGAGAGACGAACGGTCACAACAGCTGCCCGTCCTTTTCTCTCAGCGGAGAACGATTGTGGGTGTCAGGCGGCAATCGGAGCCGCCTGCCCTGTGCATCGGACTCCCCGCTGCTGAGTGGGGGCTCCCGCCCCCACTTGGGCCCTCTAGCTGCAGGCGCATGACCGACATAGGTCTACGTCGTTTCGCGCAGGAGAGCCGTACTGCCACAGTAAATAGGCGGCGGGCAGTCGGGAACTGGTGAAAACTGTTCTGCTGCTGGCTAGTTTGAAACTCTTTATGCCACAACTAATAAATAAATGAAAATAGATTTGATGATTTAACAGAACAAGATGGCAATATAAATAACTATTTATAAACTCTTCACAAAACAATAACTTATTCGGTAGCTGCTCAGACACACTTAGGCCTTACACAATGAGCTGCATAAACAGATTTTTCTTTCCTTTTTTTTTTTTTTTTAAAGAAAAAAGGTTATTCTGTCACAAGCATTGGATTATTTAAGCAAAGTCAGCTGGTGCATTTTCATCAAACTCTTCATTGTTGTAAGGCATCTGCTTTGACAATCAGAAAATATTCATGATCTTCAGTCGCTTGGCTTCCATACGATCGACACCACAAAGTCAGGTGGAAAGAAGACCTATTGCTTTGGAATTCACATCAGTCCTCTTTAGATCAGGATTTCCTTTTTGTTTTAGAGGAATATCTTTGTTATCAATGCAGAGCTATAACAAGTTTATTGCAATGGTATACCCATCTACAGCAGCAGGAGCAGGCCGTCTTGCCTTTATTACAGCAGATAGGATTGCTTATAAGCATTGTGCTGCCACGCAGCTTTAACTGTCTAGCAGTTGTTATTACATGTTATGTTATGCTATGTTATTGGTATCTTCCTAGCACCCCTGCTGTTTCTGGCTAGATGGTTTCTCCCATCTCCATTTTCCTGCTGTAACTGCCATTTTGTTTAGTTGTTTTGAGGAGACTGCAGAGTGTGGAAGCTGTGTAACTTCATTGTAAATTTACCTATGGAAAAGTCTCTATGTTTATGCCTTTGCTAACTTGAAGCATAAAGAAGCATTGGAGAACACCTCTGGAGTCTTTATTCATTGAGTAAACTATCTGTTAAAGCCATCATTCAACCTGCTGCACACACTTACAGACTGGGGATCTACAAGAGGGTCACAGGTACAATAGATGCTGAGACAGAACAAGCATTTTAGTTGCAACCTTGCTATCTCTTTCTGCTATATTGCCTGATCAGGACAGTTATACCCTTTTGACGAAAAAAATAAAAATAAAAATAGAAAACTGTAAAATAATACATGAAAATGATAAAAAAAATGCTAATCTGTATATCATGTTACCATAAACAAAAACATACAAAAAATAGCAGTAGAGGGTGGGAAAATGGCTGGGTCTGGACCAGTGTCTGGCTTTAAGCTCTATCAAAGGTTAGGTTTCTGCCCTTTCTGTCTTGTTTAAAATACTGTTATGGGCCATGCACTACATAGAAAAGGTAAATCTGAAGGAAATCTAACCACAAAAGTTGGATAGTGTGTATCCAGCTTTAGTCTCTCAATATATGACTACAGTATGAGACCTAATCTTCATCATAATTTAGCAGCAAAACAGATCTGCCACCAGAATGGGTCTCATTCTCACTGTACTCCGCTTTGTTCCAGGACTGGGAGGTGTAGGCAATGCCAGAACTAACCTTAGGGTTGATATGATAGTTACATGGTGAGTCCCCACTCGGCCTGTCACTCAAGCTCCCTATTAGGTAGTGCTCAGACCAACACTTTTAGCCTGAGCAATATGTTTATTTCCTAGCCCCGGGCTTCAGTCCATGTCAATTCCTGCATTCCAGTTTCTTTACTTACTGCCTTCAGTATATATCTGACTATCATTGTTTGCTGCCTGACTATTTCTGATATTGTCTGTCCACTGTGTACCATGCTATGGTTCTGGTCCTAGCAGCTGCCATCTGCACAGGTGTCTAGGAGGGCTTCAACCTGATAAAACCATGTAACTTGTTGTGAAGTGCTCTGGTGCAGATCTGGTATTTAGATATTAAAGAGGGTCCACTATACAATTTTTAGGTGACATTATGGTTCTCTTTATTCTTCAAAAATGTATTTTTTTTTTTTTTGCTGAAAGACTTCACATTTTATAAAAATGGCCTTTTGTTTCAGGGGATGTTATTGTTGTGTTTCATATCTTTTTGGGATGTCTTATTTTTTATTGTATATTATTAGGTTTTTTCATGTTAAGCTATTTTTTTTCCAGCAAGACTTCACTTAAAAAAAAAAAAAAAAAAAAAGTACTCTTGTTTCAGGGGTGGTATTTGGGGTTTTGGTTGCTTTTCTGCGTTTTATTTGATCTGATTGAGACTTTCTTTTAGTGTGGGGTGCTGAAAGCACAACATTAATTTGTAAATTATGACAATCTGCTCTTGGGGCTGCATTTTATTCTCAGCACACCTCTGTATCATGTGAGTGTCTGGGCTGGTGGCCTTATCTTGCAAGGAACCATTTTTTCCATAGGAAAAAGGTGGTGCTGAACCCTAGGACTTCCTTCTTGTCTCAGAAGAATACCTATTTTGCATTGCTTTCCTTGTCTGCGTTTGGTCGACCAGGGCAGGAATAGCCTTACAAGGGAAAATAATTAAAAATGTAAACACATTTTTACATTGATAATTGCAAATATTATCTTACTACCTGTGTACGCAGAATATCTATTTCTTACTTTAGTCATGTATGACCTTTTTAAATAAAGTGGATTTCCAAAATTTAATGGCAGTTATGGCAATAAAGAGATTAACCAGTTCCATACAGAGCAGTTAGACCCCCTTCCTGCCCAGACCAATTTTCAGCTTTCAGCACTCTCACACTTTAAATGACAATTGCTCAGTCATGCTACACTGTAACCAAACAAAATTTTTATCATTTTTTTCACACAAATAGAGCTTTCTTTTCGTGGTATTTGATCACAACCGGGTTTTTTTTTTTTTTTTCGTGATATAAGCAAAAAAAGAGCAAACATTTTGAAAAAAAAAACACTTTTTTTTAGTTTCTATTATAAAATTTTGCAAAAAATTAATTTTTCTTCATACATTTGGGCCAAAATTTAGACTGCTACATATCTCTGGTAAAATTAACCCAAATTAGTGTATATTATTTAGTCTGTGTGAAAGTTATTGAGTCTAGAAGCTATGGTACCAATTAGTGAAAATTGATCACACCAGATGTACTGACGGCCTATCTCCTTTCTTGAGGCCCTGAAATGTCAGGACAGTACAAATACCCCCCAAATGACCCCTTTTTGTATAATTTTTTCCCACAATTCTTGGGAAAATGAAGGAAAAATTTTTTTTTCTTTTTTTTCCCACAAAGTTGTCAATTTATAAGCTATTTCTAACACATAGCACGTACACAGCAAAAATGACACCCCAAAATACATTCTGCTACTCCTTCTGAGTATGGTGATACCACATGTGTGAGACGTTTACACAGCCTGGCCACAAAAAGAGACTCCACATCCAAGTAGCACCTTCAGGCGTTCTAGGAGCATAAATACACATAAAACTTTCTTACTACCTATCACACTTTTGAAGGCCCTAGAGCACCAATACAATGGAAAAGTCCACAAAATGACCCCATTTTGGAAAGCAAACACTCCAACATATATTCTATGAGGCATTATGGGTCGTTTGAACATGTCATTTTTTTCCACAAGTTTTTGGAAAATGTGGGAAAAAATGAAAACTCAATTTATAGGATATTCCTAACACATGGCATGTACACAGCAAAAATGACACCCCAAAATACATTCTGTCACTCCTCCTAAGTATGGCAATACCCCATGTGTGAGACTTTTTTGCAGCCTAGCCATATAGAGGGGCCCAACATCCAAGGAGCCCCATCATGCCTCCTAGCCACTTGCCTAGGCCTATTTTTGACATTTGGTGTTTACAAGCTAAAATCAGTTGTTTTTGCTAGAAAACTTCTTAGAACCCCCAAACATTATATATTTTTTTTAGCAGAGACCCTATAAAATAAATGGAGATTATTGCAATATTTTTTATCACACCGTATTTGCGCAGCGGTCTTCCAAACACAATTTTTTTGGAAAAAAATCATTTTTTTTAATTAAAAAATAAGAAACCAGTAAAGTTAGCTCAATTTTTTTTCCATAATGTGAAAGATAATGTTACACCAAGTAAAGAGATACCCAACATGTCATGCTTCAAAATTGCATACGCTCACGGAATGGCGACAAACTTTGGTACTTAAAAATCCCCATAGGCGACATTTTAAAAATTTCTACAGGTTGCCATCTTAGAGTTACAGAGGAGGTCTAGGGCTCAAATTATTGCTCTTGCTCTAACAATCGTGGCAATACCTCACATGTGTGGTTTGAACACCGTTTACATATGTGGGCGGGGTTTCCGTATGCGTTCGCTTCTGCGCGCGAGCTCACGAGGACAGGGCGCTTTAATTTTTTTTTTTTACTATTTATTTGATTTATCATTTTTTATTTTTACACCGTTTCAAAAAAAAAAAAATGTATAATTTTTATTTCTATTACAAGGAATATAAACATTCCTTGTAATAGAAATAGGCACGACAGGACCTCTTTTTTGTGAGATCTGTGGTCAAAAAAGTCCTCAGATCTTACAAGTACACTAAAAGATATAAAAAAAATAAAAATAAAAAAAATAAAATAAAATGAAATGAAAATGGGACCTTTAAACCGGTTGCTAGGCAACGACGTTTTCCGTAGCTCCGGTCCTCCAAGACCATAGAGTCGAGTGAGGGCAAGCTTGCCCTCACTCGACATCCTGTCTGTGAGGATCCGGGACCGGATCATTTTCCCCACTGCTGGCGGGTCCGGTAAGAGGGGAAAAGGACCGGAACGCGACGGGAGGGGGGGCACCTCTTCCGCCATCCCGGAAGGGTGATCCCGCGGCAAATCCGCCACTGGGACCACCCTTATCAGAAAGCCAACCGTCTTGTCTTGTCAAAAAAATACCAGGGTTATGGCAGCTATCTGCTGCCATAACACAGGTATTTAGGTTTAAACGGAGGACGTATATAAACCTTTTTGGACTTGGACATGGTGGCTGTATAGGTACTCGGGTACTTTGCTGGGCAGGTGACAGGCAGGTGACAGGTACTCTGGTACTGATGAGCAGGTGGCAGGTACTCGGGTACTCCGATAGGCAGGTGACATGTACTCGGGTACTCTGATGGGCAGGTGACAGGCAGGTGATAGGTACTGATGGGTACTGATGAGTAGTACTAATACTGATAGGTGATACTAATACTGTACTGATGGGTACTGATTAGGGATGATCGAACGGTTCGGGTCCACCATCGGTTCGGCCCGAACATTGGGTGTTCGAGGTTCGGCCGAATTTAGAACTTTTTGCCCAAAAAGTTCGGAATTCGGCAACCAGAACCGCCCAAAATGCAATGCTTCAGGAAATGGGCTTTAAAAGCCCGTGATTGGACCAGAACCATTAGCAAAAGCCAATTGAGGGGGCAGGAGAATGCTAGGAATGTGATTGGAGTGACTAGGGGGTCCCTAGACCAATCATTAGTGAATACGCCCCCCAGTATATAAGATCGCCCCCGCCATATTCCCAGCATTGTTATACTGGACATGGAAGAGAGTGGAAGCAGTTCTGTTAATTTTACTTTAAAAGTGTCATTTAGCTATTTTTAGTGTGAGGAAAGGGATATCTAGTGTAGTTAGAGTGCTCCTTTAAACTTAAGTTAGCTTCAAAAATTTAGTTTCTGTAGGGAAAGTGTTAAGTGTCAGGGGACCGTAGTGTAGTGTAGGGTTAACTGACAGTGACTGCTATGGCAGGGTGACAAAACCCTTCCATAGCAGGGTGACCGCTATAGAGAAATGATCATTTCTCTGCTTCGGGACAGGTATGTGGCTTCTCACCAGCAAGCATTTTTTAATGCTGCAGGGGCTGCCACTGCCAGTGCTTTTTTGAGGACATGTTTGATGTCAGACATGACATCTGAATATGTGTATAGGGGGTATATATAGACATATATGTCTGAATATATACCCCTAGACATATATAGGTGTGATAGTAGCAGAAATAAATGCTTGCGCTAATGAAATCATTTACAGTAATATATTTCTGCTACTATCACACCTATATATGTCTAGGGGTATATATTCAGACATATATGCCTATATATACCCCCTATACACATGTTCAGATGTTTTGCCTGCCTCAAAAGAACCCCAAAAAATGCCAAAAAAACGCTAGTGTCAAAAAAAAAAAATGCCCAGGTGTGTTTTTGCTGGCATTTTTTGGGGGGTTTTGGAGGCAGGCAAAACATCAGAACTTGTGCACAGTACCACTATACACAAGTTCAGATGTTTTGCCTGCCTCAAAAGAACCCCAAAAAATGCCAAAAAAAACGCTAGCGTCAAAAAAAAAATGCCCAGGTGTGTTTTTGCTGGCATTTTTTGGGGGGTTTTGGAGGCAGGCAAAACATCAGAACTTGTGCACAGTACCACTATACACAAGTTCAGATGTTTTTCCTGACTGCAAAGAACCCAAAAAAATGCCTGCTATTAAACCGGCAAGGTGTTACAGCAGAGAAGCCATATTCCTGTGCTTAAAGTTTTCTAATACAAACGATCTTTTTTTTTATGGTTCTGGACATGCTACAGAGCTGAAACTTCACAGGTACACCTTTTAGACCCCCCAGACACAAAATCACACAAAAAAACGTTCTTAAAAATTGTCATTTTTGATAAAAAAGCCAATTATTGAAAAATTAAAAAAAAAAAAAAAAAAAGAGATTTTTTTGATTTTTACTTTGGATTTAGTATCTGGGGGGTCTAAAAAGTGTACATGTGAAGTTTCAGCTCTGTAGCATGTCCAGAACCCCCCAAAAATTAGCATTTTCTTATAATTTTTATTAGAACAGGAATACGGCTTCTCTACGGCGCTTTTTCTTGCATTTATCGGGCATTTTTGGAGGCAGGCATGACTTTTTTTGGATTTAGTGTCTGGGGGGTCTAAAAAGTGTACCTGTGAAGTTTCAGCTCTGTAGCATGTCCAGAACCAGAAAAAAAGATAATTTTTCAGTAGAGCAGGGATGGTGGGACCCCTCTTTTACACTTATATGATCTTTTTTTGGGGTTCTGGACATGCTACAGAGCTGAAACTTCACAGGTACACCTTTTAGACCCCCCAGACACAAAATCACACAAAAAAAGTTCTTAAAAATTGTCATTTTTGATAAAAAAGCCAATTATTGAAAAATTAAAAAAAAAAAAAAAAAAAGAGATTTTTTGATTTTTACTTTGGATTTAGTATCTGGGGGGTCTAAAAAGTGTACATGTGAAGTTTCAGCTCTGTAGCATGTCCAGAACCATAAAAAAAAAAGATCGTTTGTATTAGAAAACTTTAAGCACAGGAATATGGCTTCTCTGCTGTAACACCTTGCCGGTTTAATAGCAGGCATTTTTTTGGGTTCTTTGCAGTCAGGAAAAACATCTGAACTTGTGTATAGTGGTACTGTGCACAAGTTCTGATGTTTTGCCTGCCTCCAAAATCCCCAAAAAATGCCAGCAAAAACACACCTGGGCATTTTTTTTTTTGACGCTAGCGTTTTTTTTGGCATTTTTTGGGGTTCTTCTGAGGCAGGCAAAACATCTGAACATGTGTATAGGGTGTATATATAGGCATATATGTCTGAATATATACCCCTAGACATATATAGGTGTGATAGTAGCAGAAATATATTACTGTAAATGATTTCATTAGCGCAAGCATTTACAGCATTTATTTCTCACCCCCGGGCGCGCAGTAGCGGGGAGGTCCAGGTGCCATCATATGACGTCCGCCCGGATCCTTAGTGCCACCCTGCCGCCGTCATTTTACCATACGGCAGTAGGGAAGTGGTTAAATACAGTATCTCACAAAAATGAGTACACCCCTCACATTTTTGTAAACATTTTATTATATCTTTTTATGTGACAACACTGAAGAAATGACACTGCTACAATTTAAAGTAGTGAGTGTACATCTTGTATAACAGTGTAAAGTTGCTGTCCTCTCAAAATATCTCAACACACAGCCATTAATGTCTAAACCGCTGGCAACAAAAGTGAGTGCTACAATGCCGCTGGCAGCGGCGCCTACAGGAGTTCTGGACACTTTTGGGTTTACGCCACGCTTGTGCATGTGTCCCCAAGATGGGCAACAGCCCATGTATACAATTGCCAGATAGATTATCTAGGGAAAAAAGTGAATTAAAAAGGAAGGCAGACCCCTGATAGAACAGCTGCGGGCCTCTAATATCCCCTATAACTGGGATTTCCCAGATTGTCTCAAAACGAGAAAAGATGGCCTTGAGATTTCCAGAAGACTTGGGAGAATTTTGCAACAATATTGCCAAGGGAGGAGTGGTGGGCCCAGATGGGGGGGAGAATGTGAGGATTTATTCTTTGTCCTTTTCCCTTCCTCCTCTCCCCCGTCCCTCCTCATGTCCCTTTCTCATTCTTTGGGAGGTGGAGGGGAGGGAAGGGGCGAAGGGTTTTGCTGATCTAGTGGATAGGGTTGGGCCAGAGCATCGGAGTGGTTGCCCCCTGGGAAGGTATGTGATGGGTCACCAGGTCCGTTCAAGGAATAGTCCGTACAAGCTGTGATTGATGTCATATGAAAGACTTTTTTGAACTCATATTATTTATGATATTTGTCATTTTTTTTATATATTTTTTTTTAATTCACAATATGGTATTTTGGCTTTGTATATTATTGCACCATACATAGTATATTTGAATGCAGCATTCTTATTTGGATTCAGAAAGTAAAAATATTGTTGTTTTTTTTCCAAAACTGTCCGTCTTTTTTTTTGTTTTTTAGTGCAATAAATAAAAACCGCAAAAGAAACCTCTATATGTGGGAAAAAAATACATCAATTTTATTTGGGTACAGCGTCGCACGACCTTGCCATTGTCAGTTAAAGTAACACAGTGCCATATTGCAAAAAATGGCCAGGACATTAACCACTTGCCAACCGGTCACGTTGACCGTACTGCGGCAAAGTGGTTCGTTATCGTCCAGCGACATAGTACTACGTCGCTGGACTCCTCCCCCTGTAGGCGGCGCTTGCGCGCCGCCGGAGGCGCACTCCCGCTGTTTTCATTCACAGCGGGAGTCGGGCCAGGGGAGGAGCGATCGCCGCCGCTCTTCCCCGATCGTCGGGGAATGTAGTTTGGAGATCCGCCTGCCTGTGTAAACAGATCGGGCGGATCTCCTCAGTGCCAAGGAGTGACAGATTGCAGGGTTCAGCATAGCTGAACATGCGATCTGTCCCTGACTCACTCAGTCACCTCCCCCCACACACGTCAGTAAGCACCAGGCATACATTAACCTCTCCCTCTCCAATAAAATTAACCCCTGCCCTGCCAATGTAATTTTTACAGTAACAGTGCATATATATAGCACTGATTACTGCAGTAATGTCACTGGTAACCCCAAACGTGTCAAAAATGTCAGTCAAGGGTTCGATCTGTCCGCCGCAACGTCGCAGTCCCGCAAAAAAATCGCAGATCGCCGCCATTACTCGTTAAAAAAAAACCACCAAAAACGACAGAAATCTTTCCCTTAGTTAGTAAACGCAATAACTTTTGTGCAAACCAATCATATTACGCTTATTGTGATTTTTTTTTTACCAAACATAGGTAGCAGAAAACAAATTGGCCAAAAATGTAAAAAAAATTTGATTTTTACATTTTTTTGGGGGGAATTTCATATAAAAAAATTTTAAAAATATTGTTATTTTTTCAAAATAAACGCTCTTTTTTTGTTTATAGCACAAAAAGTAAAAATCGCACAGGTAATCAAATACCACCAAAAGAAAGCTCTGTTTGTGGGAAAAAAAGGACGTAAATTTTGTTTGGGTACAGCGTCGCACGACCGCGCAATTGTCAGTTAAATTCGCACAGCGCCGAATTGCAAAAAGTGGCCTGGACGTAAGACAGCAAAATCCTCCGGTGGTAAAGTGGTTAAGGGGGTAAAACCTTCCGGAACTGAAGTGGGTATAAGAGGGGGTTCTGGCAAAAAGTATGTGGTTTTGAAGTGGTTTTGGGCACTCTGTTTTGATACTTGATAATTCAGGGATCTCAAGCTTTTTTTTTTTTTCTAATCACCAGGGCATGTCTCCTCTGCTGTCAGAATACATAAATCAGAGCTGCAGCCATTGGGTGCATGTACCGATCAAATGAAAAATTTGAAATAGTCCTGTTCGAGAGAATCTGATCATTAGATAACTTCTGGAGTGTGAATGGCCATTGATGGACTGAAATTTGGCCGGTCCCTGCTGAACCAGCTGAATTTCAATCCATCTATAGCCAGGTTTAGGCTAACCCTAACACTTACATCTAGCCCCTAAACATTAAACTTTTTTCTAACCTTTAACTTTTAACCTATCAATGAAATAATAAAAGTTAGCCCTGAACATTCAACCGGACCCTAACAATTATTCTTTAACCCTTAGGGTCGGTGGTGATGGGCTTTGGGCTTGCATCAACTGACAAATACAGCCTGCTTTAACAATTTGAGAGGGTTCTTTTAAAAGCAATTGACAGGTAGTAGGAAGGTAGTAGGTGGGGAGGGAAAGAGGATTTGAACTCCCCTGGATTTCCCCTTTCAGATTGGGGAAATGGAGCCATCAGGTGAAAGTGATATGTGGGCATACTAGATCCATGGGTTACAATCACTGTAATTTCAAATACATGCGCCAGCTAGATACAACGGCAGTAAATATTTGGTGAATGTCACATTCGCTTTGACATAAAAACATACCCTATATTTAAATTAAATTTAAATTAAAATAACACTTATGAGCAATAATTACAAATGGTATAGAGCTGTAATATAAGCATCCAAACATTTTCTTTAAGACATATATCAGACAGACATATATCATTAGAACTGCAATTTCTTGAACTGTACCTGGTAGAAAAATTGCTTGTCAAGATATAATTTGCATGATCGCTGTTCTCTTCTCTATGTGAAAGATGTCAGGTCATGAGGAGCTTAGTTCACTGTAAAACAAAATATCTGGAACTAAGGCTAAAAATGGGTTTGTAACTTACATGATAACCACATTTTATCTTTGTGAAAGATGTCAGGCAGAGTATAGAAATAACTAAATATAAAAATATTTAGTTCTGTATCCCAAGGGCTAATGTATCAAGTACTATATCCTGTTTTACCAAATTAAAAACTTTACCTCAGTTCCTTTATAAGATTTTTAGATTTGTGTGGATTTTGTTTTTAAATTTGTAGTTTTAAAGTGGTATTCCCGCTTTGTGAAAAATATTATTATAATATACTGTATGTTATCAGCTCCACAGCCTTGGCTGATTTTTCATTTGACTTGCAGAGCTGAAACATGTCTGCAATCAGGATGTAACTAACTACTAGAAACGTCCAAGTATAACATACTAGGGTGATTAGATCATCCTGGAGTTGAGCTTTAGGCCATATTCGCACCAGTGTGAATGACAACAGCAGGAATCGACTGATTCCTGCAGCTGATTTAGCCACCTGTGAGCTGCTCTCTGCACCTGCCTAACCTTGTACATTTCAGTGACAGGTCAGCAGTGGCCGCAGCTATCCGTGACTGCCCACCCAGCCAACAATTACCTGCAGTGATTGCTGCTGGACACACTTTGTAAGATAAGGCCTATATAACTGTTTTCCTTTGGCAAATTCACATACAAGATATAAAAATATTTCCAAAAATTATATTTGAATATTTAAAAAAGTTATAAAAATGATTTTTTGTATGATGAGAATTTCTTACCTATGAACTTCTGAAAACACTTGAAGGAGCTTCTGGAAATGTTTGACTCTCCCACTGTTTCTAATGATGTCCCACCCTTTAACTAGGCCCAATAATACACAGACAGATAAATGGCAATAAATGGGCTTTATTAAAAGTAGTAATAAGCCCTGAAGAACAGAAATGGTTAAACAGACTTGAAAAAAATAAATGCAGTGATTTAATAACTGCAATACTATTCAATATTACACCAAGGGAAAATGGTCTGAGGCAGGTTTGCTGTTATCAGTTCCAGGGTCCTCAGTGACGTCACTTCCAGCTGGTGGACATTCCGCACCCTAATGGTTCAAGCTGAAATTTACACACAAACAAGTTAATGAGTCAGAAAAGTGACTCATTCCTTATTAGATTGGTCCTACTGACGTTTCAACCAAAGAAGGCAAGCTTCAAGGAGGGGAGCTTTGGCTAAGATGTCTTTTTAAGTAACCCTTAGTGATCTGAAGAATGCCACTACAGAAAACTTTTTCAGTTTATCAAAATTGAGAGAGGTATTTTAATCTATGAAGTTATTTATACAAGGTGGGACCATAGTTATTGGTTAAATTGTAAATATCATGGGTTTTAGAGCAAATTATATTTTAGGCAACAGAATATACAAGTTGGTTTCTGTCCAGGTGTTTCAAAGACAATAATAGATGATTCTTCATTTATGCCTTTTTTTATCACAAAGGAATAAAAATAATAAAAAAAGCTAAATGATCCTTCTCTACACTCATAGGTGTATACAGGGGAGTGGTGTATATTATGTTTTACCCATGTGGACCATTCTATATGGGCAAAATGATAAGACCCTTCTGGAAAATAATTTCTGACAACATCTCTTACATCAGAAATGGTGAAATAAATACTCCCATTGGGGGACATACATAACTTTGATAAATCTCTGATCAAGTATATACTTGATTACTTGAATACTTAAAATGGTTCCTGAGGGCCAAAGAGGAGGCAATTTAGATAAAAAAAAGTGCTATGTAGGGAGTCCCGATGGATTTATAACTTACGAGCGACAAATCCCCCCAGGTTTGAACAATATGCCTAGCCATTTTTATAAATATATCAAATTACAGTCCCATTGCATAACTCATATGCCTTACCAAGCTTTATGTGGGGCTTGCACTTTCTGATGGGTGGGACATGATAACACTTCCTATTCTTGGTTGGTCCACTTGCTAAAACCAGTAGCAAACAAATTTATCCATAATTCTGGTTTTAGCTAGGTAAATTACTCACTGACAATATACAAGATGGTTAATTACACATGCATATATTGAATGTTTTCCGACATGTAAATTAGAATATATGTTTTTGTCTTTTTTTTGTATATTCATTCTTATTTTTGTCAATATTTGGTTATATTTTGTTGTTGTTTAAGGTACAGTGCTGAGGACATGATAGATGATCTGGTGGTATTTGCTCATGATGGCGCAATCCCTTGGTGTGGATGTTTGGTCAACAATGTTAGAAGGGATTGCTATGGTGACAGCCAAATGGGGTGGACTTATGTCGGGTATCCCGCCTTGCTGGTTGGTCAGATGACCACTAGCGCAGTGGATGGCGCTCGTCTTCCAAGCTCTCTCCGCTGTCCAATGACGTTGACCACTCTGGCCAATCCTTTTGGCTATGACACTTCGGCATCAGCACACGGTAGTGACGTGGTATGGGCGGTTACCCCTGGGGGGGGCGTGGCCACGCTAGCCATCCATATGGATGCAGAATACTGGGAAAAGGGAGCCATATAAAAGACCTGGCTGAAACGGCCAGTATACTAGGGACAACCACGCGGCTTTGATTGGTCTATTGGAGGTATGTTAGAATCCGTTTGATGTCATTTGAAACATATATTGTCAATGTGTATTTAGTTTGCCTTATTTTTAAACCTATAGCCCATAGGATCTTGTTATTGGGTGCCCTATTCTGTCGAACTACCCTTCAAGGTGTCATAAGCTTGAGTCCTGGCTCCACAAATACAGAGGGATAATCATGGCAGGGCTATCCAATTATGCCCTCCAACCCTATGGGGCGGTATTTCAATCCATAAGGGGGCATGACACTGTGAGTTAATGTGTATTTTATCTGAGATAGGATATATTATAATTGTATGGCAAATACAGTACACATGTGTAAATGTTACTCTTTTATGATTCATTTTATTCTTTCAGGGAGTGTATCTTTCTTCTAAGATATAGATCGTATAACCTGTCTTGATTTTTGGACACACATAAAAGAACTATAAATAGCCAATACTGGTAAGGTAGTAAGGCAGGGTTTTTATAGATCGATGGGCCTGATTGAGTACCACAATAACCTCTCTATTAACTATTATAGGATGGTTGTCCTTTAAAAAGGTCCAGCCGCCCGCCCAGGGAAAGTTTTTTTGCGTGTGTGAATATCCTCAGAGGTTTTTTTCCATCTGTATTTGGCACTGTCTTATAACATTTGAACATGGAATGTAAACAATATGTTTGTGACTATTTGTTTGTAAATGATGTTATTCTTCTCCACAGATGAGTACTATGTGGTTTTTGTAGCCCTGAGGAAGCGAGTGGCGAAACGCGTCGGAACGGAAGACCAACAATCCTATATAGTGCTTATCAGACTGATTACAATAGTCTTCCCTTAGGGGGTTGTTTTATATATTTGCTACTTGTATTGTTTTTATCTATTTATGATACAATAAAATATGTATTTTTATCTAATTATGGACATCCCTCACCTTGGCCTATACAGTCCGATATTTTCTGTTCTTTTTTTATATATATACAATTCTTGATGATGGCCGTATGTGTCACAGTTATTTCTAAACTCATAATAATGCGTTACAAAGCCATCCACAACTAGCCCCCAGCTACATCACTAGCCTAGTCTCAAAATAGAAAACTAATCGTTCTCTTCGTTCCTCTCAAGACCTCCTGCTCTCTAGCTCCCTCATAACTTCCTCCCATGCTCACCTCCAGTACTTTTCCTGAGCCTCTCCAATCCTATGGAACTCCTTACCCCAATCTGTCTGATTATCTCCCACTCTATTAGCTTTTAGACCATCCCTGAAAACCCTACATACACCTAACAACTGTATTTTCCTTTTCTCCATTATTTTGTCCCCCACATTTAATGCCTTTTGTTCCACTTTACCCTCCCTTCCAGATTGTAAGCTCTAAGGAGCAGGGCTCTCTGATTCCTCCTGTATTGAATTGTATTGTATTGTAACTGTATTGTCTGCCCTCTTGTTGTAAAGCCCTGCACAAACTGTTGGCGCTGTATAAATGCTGTATAGTAATAATAATAATAATAATAATGTGTAAAATAGAGCTGCTCCCACTAACATGTGCTATAACAACACAACATAAAATATAAAACAAATCAGAAATAGTAAAATGCTTTTATACAGAAACAAATGTGCAACACGAATATGTCTGCCAAATAGTAAAAATTACCCTTAGGGTGACAATAACATGTGTTTACCTTACATGTATTTACATAACTAAACACAATATATCATACAAAAAAACATATGCAGGAACCATATTGAAAAGCGCGTCAGATGGGTGGAGTTATGTGACATCATTTCACTGGCTGAACCACAGGTTCCATCTTGGATTCCCCTAAGAGCTAGTGAATGCGGAGAGAGCTGTGCAATCATGCCCTTTGTATTGTTTTAATTGGGAGTGCATTTTTATTGCTTTTTAAAATAAATGTAATTAATGGTTTCACACTATGGAGATCTTCTCTGGTGTTATGGTATGCCCTTGATCGTTTATAAGATTCTAAGAGTGGTGGATGACAGCGAGTTTAAATGAGAATATTTGCAGCCCTAAGAACAAGCCTTGAAAATATATCCAGTTAAGGACTGTTTAACCTCTTGTTGTAAAATTGTGGTGTCTATCGTTCAAGGTGAGGGCACATCTAAAATTGAATTGTAGTGATGGAATGCACTGTGCGAAAAGCATTTTTTAAAGGCACAGTGAAGATTTTTGAGTCACAAAACAAAAAGACTGATAAAAAAGAAAGTTTTATAATTATTTATTGCATTTCAGTGAAAAAAAAAAAGACTTTTCAATATGGTTCTTGCATATGTTTTTTCCATAATACATGGTGTTTCGTTTTATTAATGCATGTAAGGTAAACACATGTTATTGTCGTCTTGAAGGTAATTTTTGCTATTTGGGAGATATATTTGTTTTGCACAAATTACAATTTACTATTTCTGATTTGTTTTAAGACATAGGAATAGCATGGATTTTTTTCTTCTCTATTGTGTCCTCTTTTTTTCCCAGACCTTCCTGAAAGAGTTAAGTTGGGTTGAATGCTGAATCACACATCACCCAGTAGCTTATATGTTCCCTCAATTCATATTGCTTTTTAGTTTTTTGGCCATTGCACATCTTCTTTACATAGTTACATACTTACATAGTTAGTGAGGTTGAAAAAAGACACCAGTCCATCCAGTTCAACATATGATGTGTGTGTGTGTGTTTGCTGTACGGTTAGTACATTGTATACCCCTGTATGTTGTGGTCTTTAAGGTGCCCATCTAATAGTTTTTTGAAACAATCAATGCTCCCTGCTGATCTTTACTATCTCCGGATATTATGGTTTCATGTTTATTGCAGCTAAACACCTGCCCTCTGCTCAAGAATGTCTAGGTTTAATGGCATGGAAGAGTTATTATAGCTTATTTCTTCAACGTAATTAAAACCTTCATCAAAGTTAGGAAGACCTCTGTTACTCAAATGTTACATACAATTTGGGAGAAGTACCTTAACTTCAGGAAGGATAATTTTTTGAACCTTTGTCACTGCAAGTTCATCATGTGTTCTTCAGTATGGCCTGGATAAAAATGAAGGTTTTCATTTTCCTAATACATGAATTGATAAGGTTTTATAATACTCACTGGCTTCTATTTTTTACTTTTTACTTTGCAACCAATGACAGCACAAGGGAGAACCTGTCAGCTCCCACATAATGGGCTAAAAGTCCAACATTTGGACAATTGCCTGAACAATCAATATTTGGTCTAGACTTGTGTTCGAACTGAACCAGAAGCTCACGCCTAATGTGTGACAGGAACACATTACTTTCCACATGCTGTTGAAGAGCAGGGATGGCCTTCTGGACAAAAAAAAAGCTACAGCTGAGTAATTGCTATTGTGATGAATCACAGACTTTTAATTCCTGGAAAGAGATTAACTTCACAAGCTGGAATATATACCATACATGTAGTTCAAAAAAGAAACAGATATAATAAAATATAACTATAAAAAAAGAAATGAAATAAAAAATACAAAATAAATAAACCAAAACTATTATAGTTGCCCTTTATAGGGCCATCTCCTAACAAAAAAAAAAACAAGGGAGCTGATTTACTAAAGCAAATGCACAAGGGCACTGATACAGTATATGCTTATAGTACATGTGCATAGAGAACCTTCATGTGAACAGGTTTTTGTGAAAATAATGATTGTGATTTAGTTGATCATACACATGTGTTCATAGTATCCTAGTTTGCAGTGCACCTTGAATGCCAAATATTGTTGCTTTTTTGTCTTACTTTAAGGTTGTGCATGTAAAAATTTTACAGAAAAGTGATTTCAAATAAATTGAGCAATGAAATGCACAGGAGCCAAGCTGAATGGCATATCAAAATACTATGGTGCAATAGGAGAAAAGGCAAGATAGTTAAAGGGGAGCATCGGCCAAGTTTGCAAAAAAGAAAGGAAGAAAAGCAGAACTGCCCCTTCTGAGTTAGGTTCTGCTTTAAACGTATTTATTATTGGAATCTTTATTCTATGAAATGTTCACAAAGATATGCTTATGCAGTGTACAAATCATCAGGCTTTTTACGAAATAGGGTTATTTTGCCTCCTCTAATGATAGCCATTGACACTTGATGTGGGTTTTATTCCTGAATGTTATACATATTCAAAATGTTAAAAGCACTTAGACAGACTTTAAAACAATAAAGGAAATCATATTTTAATTTTTGAAACTCCATGGCGTAATCAGCGCAGAAGCTGATGCGGCCTATAGTAAACCACATTTGGTAATTAATTTGCATTTATTTTCCTATATACACATTAACTTGTGTTTTTTGAGGATGTGTAGTATTTTCAGTGAGGTTACATTTTGCTTTCCAGCGTACAGACCTATTCTTTTGTATATCAGACCCAATGTTATACAAAAATATAGAAATTACTTAACCAATTCTTTTCTTCTTGAATTCTTGTTAAAAACCCTTTCAAAGTATAATTATGTAGAAAAATATATAAAACACAAAAGAAAGATTCTGTGGATTGAATTGCCTGTCTTCCTCTAACTTGTCCTCAGCCAACTGTCAGAAAACAGCTGGCCAGAATAACTGAGTGCCTTTAATGAAGCAAATTCTTAGTCATTAGGATTCACTGATTAAATGAAATAAGACTAATATTCCTGGGTGGATGCGTTGAAATATGACTGCCCTGAAAGCTACATCAGGCTCCAAGTGAGTCACGTATTCTTTGAGGAGATCACAAAGCAAGCAAGTGCATGTTTTTAATAGTGTTCTTTTTCAGAAAGATAGGTAGATAAATAGACAGATAGCTAGCTAGCTAGAGAGATAGATTATTTAAATATGTATATTAATATAAAA
Source organism: Pelophylax lessonae (assembly GCF_965119305.1). Classification (NCBI taxonomy): domain Eukaryota; kingdom Metazoa; phylum Chordata; class Amphibia; order Anura; family Ranidae; genus Pelophylax; species Pelophylax lessonae. Next base: position 262,314,910 of record NC_138772.1, on the reverse strand, counting down.
TTGTTGCTTATCAGTAAAAGTGTATTTTTCTGCCTTTTTCTCAGGATCAAAGTTAATCCACATCATGTAAATGAATCCACAAACATTGTACACTTAAGGACCTTATTAATTCAATTTGAAAGCATAAACAATCTTCAAAAATACAAACTCAGCATCTCCCAACTGAATTTCCTGTATTCCAAAACATTTATTAATATGTTAAAAAATTCAAATATAGAGAAACAAAAGGATGGAGCTGACAGCTTGGTGGAAGCCACTGCCTGCCACAGCATCATTAAACAGGATTCTGATATAATTATGAATGCAAAATATTATATATTCTGAAAAAGAAAGGACATGTATTTTATCAGTGCCTCAGTCAAAATTATTTTCCAAAAGCAATAAACAGGGACATTTTAAATAGGGCACATTTTAAATAGTAAGAACAATGATAATTAGTTGCTTTAAATGGACAAGTGTTTTTAATAAATTATACAACTAAATATTAGTCCCCAAACACTATGACATTTATTAAATGACAAACATAGACAATGTAGATAAGTTGAAAGACAAACACATACAAGCATGCATACATACGTTCAGCCCTTAATTGTATTTAGGGGGCCATTACACAATTCTTCAAGAAAAGCCTCCAGTTTTATGGTTCCTACAGATTTGATCCAGTTAGTTATGCTCAGATCAGTAAAGAGTGGTCTGTACTCCAGACATTTTAATAGACTTCTATGGACAAATATCAATCAGTCTGCACTTATCTATTTAATTTCTAATATTCTAGCTAAAATAAGCCAGGAATGAAATACTGCTCTTTCTTGTAAATGTGCATAATTATGGATTGATCCTTCATAAGAAAGATTTTTTGGGGGCTAGATCATGTCTGTACATCTAATTCCAATATGTTATCTATGATCACCCTAAGAGTAATAAAGGAGATAAAATTAAACATTATTGTCTATGCTTTAAAACTTCCAATAAAATGTATTTATGTTATGATATGGTTATTGGGGAATCAATGAAAGAGATTTCACTTTAAACTAGTTTTTTTTTTAATTCCTCAAATTTGTTCCATTGTATCTATGGGGTCTTTTTGACCCACTGAATGTTGCAACACCATAAGGGAACCCTTTTTTTCACTGCAGGGTGCTCCTGGTTCTGAAAAATAGCCTTATGTTCCTTGCTCATTATACAACAATGTGACAATGCAACAGTAGACAACAGCTATTATAAGGGAATCTTTTAGGTTTCATTAAAATATAAATAACCTCATCTATATGTGGGAAATACACAAAAAGATAACATTGTCATGTTTTCACTTCCCAGGTGTCCTGTTTTTGTCTATCTTGCATCAAGTTATACATCTTTGTGCCTTGGCCCTGAATTCCTTCAGTCTTCAAATACCAGTCCTGTCCATAAATTCCATCTTCATGAGGTTCAGTTTTGGTGAGACTACGACACAGAGATGCTGATTGACTCTATTTATGTGGCATTTATATTCTGTTCAGTGTCTGTTTGACCCTGTAGCTGAGTTTCAACTTGAGATTCTCCATTATCACTTTGACAGGCAAGTTTTCAATGCAACATTAAGCATCCAACAGAGGTGATAGAGGCCATATCTGTATTACAGGCTCTATTATTCCATCTGCAAAGGAGAACAATTTTAAAAATAAGGACAACGGATGCCTATCTTTCAAATTGGCTGATGCTTTTTGCTATCTTCTGCCTTTGAGACTATTGTTTAAAAAATTTACCAATCAATGTGGTAATTCAAAAACTTAATTTCTTTACATATTCTATAACTGACAAAAAACCTAATATGACTCACCTTGTGGCTATTCTTTTAATTGGGATTTGGTTACCTCAAACGTAATTCTGTTACTTTGTCCAACTCCTGCACCTACATGCCAAGTCAATGTTCCTACAATTTTGTCATGTCAGTTCATGAATTATCAATCAGCATTGTTAGCCTTTTTCTTTTGGCAAATTGCAATTAATGAATTATCATATAGCTTAAATCCAAGCCTGATATTTAAAAAGAGATTTTACATGCTTCTGCACTCAATAACATTTCAATTATGTATGTAATTTGTTAGTTAGTTAAATCACTACAAAAGGTTGGCATTTACAACAATGTGCAATGCCAACCTATTGGCAAGCAGTGTCTACTATTTCAATGGCAACTATAAAAAAAGTTATCACGCATGTTTTATATTGTCTCTAAAATCTAGACATTTGGTAAAGAATGCACTCTCGTGAAATCTCATGAGAATACATCCCAGTCTTATTGCATTCTTGAGGAATTTCAAGCTCCCAATGGTGACATCACCAGTAAATCCCAGAAGCATTTCAGGTTGGGGCCAGGGTATTTTTTTTGGCAAGTGATTTGTTTAGAAATTACTTTTTAAAACAATTTATGCTGGGAGTGAGGGGAAAGGGGTTGGCAAAAAAGCCGACCTCCCAATTTGCCATTGAGCAGTGAATGACAGAGTACCCACTATAGATGACTGAGTGTTTATCTTAGTAGCATATACTGTAGATTATATTGTATTTTTGACCTAACTTGACCTAACTAACCTAACTAAGAATTTGATTCTTTTGAGCTTTAGTCATTTCCTTATTGAAAAATTAAGTGAAAAATCCCAAATTAGTCCCAATCAGTCCCAATGGCTAAATGACTACAAGTGTTCTTTTGTTTGTGGCTCATGTAATCGTTTTATGGTAAACATTTGGTATGCTATAAAAGATGAGGACATGCAAGGTTGTTGAAATGGGGCTTGAAAATAAAGGGCCCTTAACATTCATAAACTGTTGTTGAGCTCCAAGAAAACAGTGATGATCCTTCTTATAATATCAAGCCAGTGCTGAAAAGTTGCTCTGGTGCCCCCAAGAAGGAAATGTGGGAATATGATATGTAATTCATCTGCTGTGGTGGTGAAAGTATGTTGCCAACATACTGTCCTAGTGAACAACTGAACAGCTTTCTTTGATCCCTTTTAATTTATCACTACAAAGCAAAAAAATAAATAAAAAAATAAAATAAAAAAAAATTACAATGTCCATGAATTATATACTGTATTTAACACATAGGAGCAGAATCCTATGTACTAGAGTTTAATGCGCCTCTCTCTTAGGCCTCATGCACACTGCAACTCTTCTAAATGCCTTTCTCCTGGCAAGAAAAAGGAGCATTGAAAACGTGTCTAAAGTCACATTTTTTTCAAATGCATTAGATGCATTTAGATGCTTTCAGGCATGTCAAGCATTTGGGCTTTCCATGATTTCATTAGCCAGAAAATGATTTATTCCAGCCATTGAGATGAATGAATGTCCAAGCGCTAACGCTCCCAGTGCATTTAGACGCATTTAAACAAATTAAGACTTGTCAGAATCTTTTTTTTTTTTTTGCAGTAACATGCTCCTCTCCTGACTGCTCTGCCCCTATTTATTTTCTGCCTCTAAGCGCCTTTGACTCTAAACACCTGTGAACACCTATGTGTGCATGGACACATAGGCTAACACAGAAGGGCGGTCGGAGGCAGAAAAGAAATGTCAAATGCTCTTTATGGTGCCTAGTGTGCATGTAGCCCAAATATAAAAAGAGACTGGGGTAGATTTACTGGTAAATGAGAGGCTTTTCATCCAGTAAAGTAAATGTTCAAGAACAAGGCTATGTGAGAAATTAAAAAAACAGGGATTTTGCTGGAACATAACTGGATAGTTAAAGTAAACACAACTTTCCTTTTTTTTTTTTGTCTAGCATTTACTCTGCCAAGTGGAAACAAAATTTTCTATTATAGAGGCACAACCTCCTTATCTTTAGTAAACAAAAATAGATGTCCCTAAAGCTGGCCATGCATAGATTGAAATCTGTGCCATGTATGTATTGGCACTGTGATCATACAGAAGTCGATCTACTGATTGACTTCTGTACAACTGCCCTGTCTGTTTTTTTCTGCTTGATCAGCACTGCAGGCTATACACTGCAACCCTGATCAGTGTAATCTGATGGCAGTAAAGTCTCCTCGCTGTCAGAATACAATAGCTCATTCAATGTGGCTGGGGGAATTGAGTATATTTTTTTATTCAACTAGCTGGTTTAATGGAAAAAAAAAAAATCAGACTCATGTATGGGCTGCCTTTGACTTTAAAGCATTTTGGTTTTGCTGTTTAAATATAAAGCCTCATTCACACAGGGCATCTGATTGAGGGCTTATTCGCTTAGGCAGAAAAAACTCTCAGTTTAGATGCATATTTTCTGCATGAAAGAAATGTTCTTTCTGGCAGTCCTACAAGATCCTGCATAAAACGCGTACCTAAAGTACTTGCATTTAAGCATGTTTATATGTGTTTATGCGAGCTATGTAGGCATAGCTGTGTGTATGAGCTCACTGATTACTGTAGTTAAGCTGCTTAAAATGGGGTAAAAGCTGTGTATTGCACATATGTTTAGGCATGTTTAGGCACATTTAAGCATGATTAGGTGCATCTAGCGCTTGAGTGTTAATGCATTCTGTTGGCCAGAATATTAGTTTAAAGAGTGTATATGTGGGCACTTCCATGGGGTAGAGCCCTGGATCCAACAGATTATGTAGCACTGCATGCACTCGGGCAGCACCTGAGAGGAGAAGCAGCTCTGTAGAAATATAGAGAAGAACAAGGCACCTCTAAGTTCAATATAGACCATTTATTGGAGCACTGAGAGATTAAAACATCTTACAGGAAGTTAAAATCAAAACAACATGTCTTAGAAGCTGGAGAAGCCGATGCTCAGTAATCCAGTGTCTGGGAGACTGCTTTATGTGTCGGCGTGCACACAGCGTGGTAGGGCTTCTGGTAACCACGCTGGAACGCACGCAGATAATTGTCAAATGCGGGTGGGCAGTAACATGTTTCGGAGCATGCGCAACTCCTTCATCAGACCTCTGCCCGCTGAGGATCCATTGAAATTTAAAGACAAATGGGGCCAGAGATGGGAGAGGCTGGATAATTACTTTCTTCCTGCTCATCAGAAGACAACAAGGGAAAGGAAGGACGAAAGAAGGAGCAGGCATACAGGTCTGCATCGTATCTGTATCTATCATGATTGATCGTATATGGACAATTCAAATAGAGAGAAAAATTCTACAGTTAAAAGGAATAAAAAGGAATAGAAGGGAATAGAACTGAGGGATTAAAACCCCCCAAAAATAATAATAATAATAATTAAGAGGAAAAAAAAACTATTATGGTCCTAGAATGGCTCTGTATTGGTGTTAATAATCATACACAAGTGAAAAATATATATAAAAGTAGCTATGGACCAGATTGACATCTGGGAGCGGGAGGAATTATAATAAACTGTTTCTTTCTAATTCTTTGTGTTTCCCTCCTGGCGATAAAACATCAAGGGAGTATATCCAGTAGGTTTCTCTGCGGCAGAGGTTTAAAAACCTTTCTGCCTCATGGAAAGTAGCGGGGATGGATTCAATAACCCATACTTTTAGACCAGTGGTAGATTTTGCTTGATATTTGGCGAAGTGTCTGGGAACACTATGTTCGTCCTTGGCAGTCTCAATGGACCGGCGGTGTTCTCCAAAACGTTTTCTTAGAGTACGTATTGTGCGGCCTACATAATGGAAGCCGCAAGGACAGGACAGACAATATACCACATATTCAGTGGAGCAAGTATAGAATTATTTTATGGGATAAGTTTTCCCTTTTATAACAAACTATTTTTGTCCATGATGGACAAATCTGCACGTGAGACATAGGGTTTTTTTTACATTGGTACATTCCAATATGGAAAAGAATTTTAGTGATGGTGATATATGTTTATTAGATTTTAATTTGCTTGGTGCTATTTTCCCTTTAATATTAGGAGCTTTTCTATATGAAAATCTGGGTGTCATTGGTAAACTATTTTTTAGGTGAGGATCATGTTGTAATATAGGCCAGTGCTTCCGCATTATATGTTCCATATTTTTATATTGATTGTAAAAACTGGGTGGGGAAACAGACCACCTCTGATGACTTCGTATGACGAAACGCGTAAGATGTAACCGCGTCACATCCGCTGCTCGTTGGAACGGATTTCCGGTTGTTGAAATGTACGGCGTTCCAGAAGCCCCGCTGTTCAACCATGTTCTATTGCGGCTTCACGATTTTAATGTTTATCTTATATGCAACATTGCGAGTACCTCTTCTTTGTTTAATAAATATATAATTTGGCAATACTTCACTATGTGAGACCCTTTTCCTCTATATGGTCCGGCATTTCCCTTTTTCATCTGATCCACTACCGATGCCCCCTGGATTCTATTGAGATATAACATTTGTGGAGAGGTATCCCCAGCCTAGGATATCGAAGGTCCTGTTGGAAAGAGGTTCCCCATAACCCCCCCTCTTAAGGATACAAAGCTCTATACCCCTGTAGGGGTGAGGAATTTCTGGTCAGTGCGGGCTGTATTGTGAGGGGAGCGCCTTTTCATTCCTCACTTGCACCCCCAGAAACGGATCACCTAGGAGCAATCCAGTTGCTGGAGATCACCATCCACAAATTAAATGAACTTTCACTTATCACTTTGATCACTTAAATAATTATTTATATTTACCTGGTTCACTTGATTTATTAGTCTACACCTTTTTTGTATTATATATATTGGACTGATCACTTATTTTATATTGTTTATTGCTTATTATGATTATAGTCACTGTTTTATAGTGTCTCCACTTTTGAGACTCATCCACTTGGTGATCCCTTATATAATCAATTTACTCTTACTGTAAACCTATTAAGTTGCGCTTTGCGGTTAATATTCATACTTTCTAAAATTATCTCGCCCCTTATTATTACCACCCCTTGTTTTCTCCTTGTTTTTTAAGTCAGTTACCCTTCACTGACCAACATATGCTACACGTTGTACTTTATTTCTATTTACAACTATTATCTTTGCACTTGCACTTTTTGCACATTTATTTGCACCTTTGCACACTTTTATACCTTTTTTTTTTTTTTTTAAGATTTAATATTATATTGGTTTATATCTGGTTATATTATATAGTGCGCATTTGCACTTTACTTCTCTCTGGTTATATCTGTCTGTGTACAACCTTTGGACTTATTATACTTTGTCCTTTTTTGTCCAAGATATACCATATATTTATTTATTAATTTACCCACGGCAGCGTCATCTGCCTCACCTTTCCCTAACATATTTAGTATTTCTCATTTGAGTCATACCTTGGGGTGGGCAGCAGCCTTGAGTATTTTTATCCTAAGCGCGGATCTCATTACCACGTGAAACGGATTGTATTAGCCTGATTTTAAACTTGAGATTTGTGGAGATCAGGGGTAGCGTATGTAACATATGCTTCCTCTATCAAGGGAGTTGGATAACCTTTTTCCACAAATTTTTGCTTTGGTCTTGATAGTCCGTAAATTTGGTGCAATTATGTCGGAGCCTACAGAATTGGCTCTTGGGTATGTTATTTAACCAGCGTGGATGGTGACAGCTATTGTAATGCAGGAAGGAATTGCCAGAGGTAGGTTTGCTGCAATTTTTTGCATGAATCTGGCCATTGGCATGATACAGATCTAAATATAAAAATGCTAAAAATAAAAAGAATATTATTCTGGCCATTGAAATGCATTAATGCTCGAACTCTTGATGTGTGGTAATCTCAAAACATGCAGATATTATTAACAATGTTCATATAAAAGAACATCTGGGTAGCAGTGACCATAACATGATTTCATTTAATGTTAGCTGTAAGCAAAAAACTCATACAGGAAATACAAAAACACTTAACTTTAAGAGAGCAAATTTTCCAAGGATGAGGGCTGCTCTCCAGGATTTAGATTGGGGGGGAATATTGGCATTGATGAGCACAGAAAAGGAATGGGAATTTTTCAAAAAGACTTTAAGCAAACTCATTGCAAAGTATATTCCAATGGGTAATACGTTTAAAAGGCTAAAAATAAAACCTATGTGGCTCATGGCAAAAGTTAAAAAAGCTATGGATAGAAAGAAAAAAGCTTTTAAAAAATATAAAAATGAGGGAACACTATAATTGTTTAATTGTTACAAAGAATATAACAGAATATGTAAAAAGAAAATCAGGGCCGCAAAAATTACAAATGAACGACAGATTGCAAAAGATAGTAGGACAAACCCCAAAAAATTCTTCAAATATATTAACAGTAAAAAGGTTGGGTCTGAGCATGTAGGCCCTTTACAAAATAATCAGGAGTGGGTGACTGGGGACAAAGAGAAGACAAATTTATTAAATACTTTCTTCAGCTCTGTTTATACAAAGGAGCATGGGGGAGCTCATGACCATAATGAGGATGGTATTGACACAGCCCCAAATGATCCACAATGGCTCAAAAGTGATATGGTCCAGAAATATTTAGACAGAATAAGGGTGGATAAAGCACCTGGACCAGATGGCATCCACCCACGCATCCTAAAATAATTGAGCGCTGTAATTTCTAAGCCTTTGTTTCTCATTTTTAGGGACTCGTTAAGGACTGGAATAGTACCACTGGATTGGCGTAGGGCCAATGTGGTGCCTATATTTAAAAAGGGATCAAAGTCTTTGCCAGGTAACTATAGACCTTTTAGTTTAACTTCTATAGTCCAGAAGATATTGGAGAGTTTAATAAAAACCACATAGATGAGTTCTTGCTGGAAAAAAATATTTTAGGCAACAGACAGCATGGATTCATGAGAGAAAGAAGTTATCAAACAAACCTGATTTCTTTTTATGAGTAGGTAAGTAAAACCTTGGACAGAGGGATGGCTGTGGAAGTGGTATACTTCGATTTTGCAAAAGCGTTTGACACAGTACCCCACACACGGCTAATGTGTAAGGTAAAGTCTACTGGCTTGGAAAGATCGGTTTGTAATTGGATAGAAAATTGGCTAAAAGATAGAATTCAGAAAGTAGTGGTTAATGATTCTTACTCTGAATGGTCTAAAGTTATCAGTGGTGTACTCCAAGGTTCAGTGTTGGGACCATTACTTTTTAATATCTTTATTAATGATATAGGGTCTGGAATTAAAAGTAGCATTTCAGTCTTTGCAGATGACACCAAGCTTTGCAGTGGAATAACTTCTTTACAGGATGTCTCCAACTTACAAGCTGATCTCAGTGCACTGTTTCATTGGGCAACTATGTGGCAAATGAAGTTTAATGTTGATAAATGTAAAGTTATGCACTTGGGGGCTAAGAATATGCATGCATCGTACATACTAGGTGGAGTAGAACTGGGGGAATCCATAGCGGAGAAGGATCTGGGTGTTCTGGGAAATCATAAGCTTAATAATTGCATGCAATGCCAAGCTGCTGTTTCCAAAGCAAGCAAAGTCCTTTCTTGGATTAACAGAGGCATGGACTCCAGAGAGAGAGATATAATTTTGCCCCTGTACAAATCATTAGTAAGACCTCATCTGGAATATGCAGTTCAGTTTTGGGCACTGGTTCTTAAAAAGGATATCGGGGAACTGGAGAAAGTGCAGAGAAGGGCAACCAAACTGATAAGAGGCATGGAGGACCTCAGCTATGAGAAAAGATTAGAGGAACTGAATTTTTTCTCTTTTGAGAAGACGAGATTAAGGGGGGATATGATCAACATGTATAAATACATACGGGGTCCATATAGTGAACTTGGTGTTGAGTTGTTCACTTTAAGGTCAACACAGAGGACAAGGGGGCACTCTTTACATCTAGAGGAAAACAGTTTTAGTCTCCAAATACGGAAAGGTTTCTACCCCGTAAGAGCTGTGAAAATGTGGAATAGACTCCCTCCAGAGGTGGCTCTGGCTAGCTCACTAGATTGAGTTAAAAAGGCCTGTATTCTTTCCTAGGTGTACATAATATAAATGGGTACTAAAATATTTTTTAGGTAAAGTTGATCCAGGGAATATCCGATTGCCTCTCGGGGGATCAGGAAGGAATTTTTTTCCCCTGCTGTAGCAAATCGGATCATGCTTTGCTGGGGTTTATTTTCACCTTCCTCAGGATAAATAGCAGGTATAGGATTGTGTATATGGGATTGTATGGTTGGGTTTTCAATACTGTTTTTTTTTTTTTGGTTGAACTGGGTGGACTTGTGTCTTTTTTTAACCTGACTAACTATGTAACTATGTGTATTTTTTTCCTGCTCTTTTTCTTCTCTCCAGAAAGTGCCTTTGGTGGGCTTTTTTTCTGCCTGTAAATGCTCCTCATCTAATATGCATGTGAATGTCTATGAGTGTATGGGCACAAAGGTTTACATTGAAGCGCTTTTACAGGTAGGAAAAAAAATGCTTAATTCTTGTAACAGCTATGTTTTTTAAGCTCTGTGTGCATGAGGCCTAACACTGGTTTTAAACTATGATTGATGTGTTTCATTTTCTCTACAACTTCCTTATACCTGAAGTTCTATTCCATCACTCCTTTATACACTCAGGGAGTAGGGTATTTATTGAAAGACACATTCACAAAAAGTGAACTTTTAGCTAAAGTGCACCTTGGTAAATTTAGTGTTCTTTATGTAGTTAGGCTGTAGTCAGCTTGAGCTTGCTTAAAATTCTGTACTCTGTAGGTTTATCTTAATGTGTTACTAAACCCAGGACACTGTGTTCACAATATTTGTTCTCCCACAGTACACAGAACATGTGAATGCAATTATTTTAGTAAATATAAACTGCTAAATACCTTTTCTCATTAGCAGTATATAGCAGTCTGTGACTTCTATCTGTTCCTGGTGAAGCTTGTAGGAGGAGTTTTCATACTGCATTGAGCTGTCCTTTTACGATGCTGGGCTCCACACCCTCTGTCTGGACATGTCTGGACAATGCTGATTGCCCCTGTGCTGATCACATGCACTCTCCCAGGAAAAAAGAAAAACCTATCTAGCGATACACACCAAACTGGGCATGTACAGCCTGACTCCAAAGGCTCTGTCTTAAGCGGACATGTTTTAGAGTCAGTGGAAGAAGGGGGGGATCAGAGAAGAAAGGATCAAACAGCCTTTTTACACAATGTAGATGATAATCCCTTAGGTTCCACAGTGAATATAACAAGTATGCTTTACTGCATATACAGACTGGTTTTACTGTTGAAGGTTTAGAAACATTTTAAGCTCTGGGCATTGATATTTTCTGCCTATTTATGTTGAGTACAGCAGGGATAAACAAATGGGACTGGGTTTAATTTGCAGGTTAATCGTCATTGTCATTTCCAGAAATTGCAAACTGCAATACAGACCCCTTTTAAAGTCAATAGGGGTATAATTTTGTAAATCAGTTCTGGACATTTTCTGGGCTTGTAGGCAAGGGATTGTCAAACAAAGAACACGAGCAGCTGAGAACTGCCATTCTGGACATGTACCAATGCAAAAAAATGAATGAATAAATAAATAAAAAATACTGTTTAGTAAAGAGAGGGTCCTCAATTTTATGTGACTTTAAACTGTATGAGATGTCCTTGAATAGTATGATATTCATGTACAGTATGACCAACACTGCATTCTGGCATCTCATAATATGGATAAGTAATATACTTTTTTTTTAAATGTTACTTTGTTGTTTGGCTTTATTATGGTAGCAGCAGCACCCTGACCATATTCATTCATTATTACTAGGAGAAAAATGCTTTAATAGGTAGTTTTGAATGTGATGTGGTGGTGCTACCCTGTAACTTGCAACTTGGTAACAGCACACCCCCCCCCCCCCCCACACACCCTCTTTCTCAATGGCCTTAGGCTGTGACTCAGGAGCACCATTCCCCACCCCACAAGTGCCCTAAAGCCTCTGTAAGGATTGAGGTAAAACATTGCCACTCTGTTTTGCAGCTGGTATGTCTAGGAAAAGGGAGCCACACTGAGCCAGAGACTCAGAAGATCTCCAGGGATAGGCAGGTCAAGAGGTGGCTGACCTTTTGTCAACTTGTGCCAAACCAGGTCATGTGGCACCAACCTTTTGGCTATCCTTTGGCTTGAAAAGTGTAAACACAAACACGTTGCCTGGCACATGTCATGACCATAATGGTGCAGTGCTTCCAGGTGAGGTACCCTAGCGTTTCAGATGTCCTACAGTAGGCTAGAATAGTGTGGGATCCTTGTATGTGGGTATACCAAGTGAGTCTTCACCAGGCATAAATGCAGTGCTAACACAAGTTGCTGATATGTCATACACTCACGCCCCAGAACTTCACCATGGCCATGCTGTATTCAGAACTCAATAATATCTGTCATCATTCAAATGAATAGTAATCAGTGATACGGCAGGAACACAATCCCTCAAGTGTTTCTGTAGGAGCACACACTGCACAGTGTAATAAACCAGGAGCTAGAGACACATCAGAAAGAAGCCAGCAGGATCCTTTGCCTAATGCATCCATACTTGTGAGGCAAAGACAACAGAAGACAAAAGATAAGTTTGAGGAGAAGGGTTTGGGCACTAGCAGTAAAGAGAAATAGGTTGCTGGCAGAAAGGAGGAGAAGTGTGTTGAGCAGGAGGAGAAAAATCTAACCAGATTCAAAGAGGATGTTTCACCCCTTCTGAACCAAGGGGAGCATAAAATGGGGATCCATTCCACTATCCCAAAGAGTAGTGGGGAGCCAAACATACCTGTGTTCAGTTAGAGGGAGGTTTGGCATACATTCAGGTGCTGAATCCCATTAAAGTCAATCAGAGCCAACTGGTAACAAACATGAAGGGCAATTTCCTATTCTAATGTGCTGGGATTTTGCTGTGGGACTTGTACGGGGCTCAACAATTTTAGTAATGCTTAAAGTGAAATATTAAAAAAGCAAAACTCCATTAAATAATGCACCTGGGGGTTTAAAACCTACTAAAAAAAAAAAATGATATTTACCAACAAAAAAGTGTGTTTAAATTGCCGGAAAAATGACAGCTTCCAGCTGCTTACTCTGTTTATCCACTTGCCGACTGTCTAACTGGGAAAATCCGTAATTTCTTTGATGTTTAATACCAGGGTTATCGCTGCAGCTAGATTCCATAATTGCAGTATAATTATTTCCCTCATGCTCCCGTCTTTCTCATAAAGAGGTCATAGCTGCGTATTTGCCACTGGGTAATTATTGAATTTGCCACTTTTAAAAGTGGCTAGAGGAGTCACCAAACCACCCCCCCCCCCCGGAACTTTCGGGTGGTTTTCAGGCTTACCTGGTGGATCGGGAAGCCCGAAAACTGATCTATGGTGGCTGGGCACAGAGATGAGCGAAGGAAAGATGGCCACTGCTCATCTCTATGCCCTAGGGATTTTTTTTTAATCTTTTGCTTTTAAGGATAAAGGAGAGATTTGGGGTATTTTAGGGGACCCCAGATCTCTTCATAAAGAGGACCTGTCATGCTGTATTGATATCGCAAGGGATGTTTACATTCCTTACGATAGCAAAAAAAATAATCAACATATTTTTTTTAAAGGGACAGTGTAAAAAATGTAATAGGATAAATTAAAAAAAATACATTTTAAAGTATCCCTGTCTCTGCATGCTTGTGTGCAGTGGTGAATGCATATGTAGGTCATGCCCACATATGTAAACAGTGTTCGCACAACACATGTGAGGTATCGCCACAAATGTTTGAGCAAGAGAAATAATTCTAGCACCAGACCTCCTCTGTAACTCTAAACTAGTAACCTGCAGAAGTTTTTCAAACGTCACCTATGGAGATTTTTAAGTACAGTAGTTTGGCGCAATTTTAAAGCATTGCATGTTAGGTATCTATTTATGTGGCATATCATCAACATCCTATAGTACAAAAAAACTTGGTTTATATATTATTTTGTTTTTGTTTTTTTTTTATTGATTAAAGTGTATTTTTTCCCAAAAAACTGTGTTTGAAAAATCGCTGTAAAAAAAACTCTGTGACATAAAAAATAGCAATGCCATTTTATTCTCTATAGTTAAAAAAAATGTATAATTTCGATTTTGTATTCCATGCTGTTCCCCCCCTCACACGCCCCCACGGAAGCTCTTCGAGCACGGTGGGCGCGTGAGTTGGGTGTGGACCTCACGGAGGAGGACTGGTCTCGGGTGCTTTTTCACATGCACAAGGGTTCCTTAAACGTGTTGACCCAAGAAACCGGCTATAAACTTTACTCTAGGTGGTATAGGACTCCAGACCTTTTGCACAAGTTTTCCGCCTCGAATTCCCCACAGTGTTGGAGGTGTCTGCAACATAAGGGGACTCTGCTGCACATATGGTGGGATTGCCCAGTTCTGCAACCATTCTGGAAGGAGGTTCACGCCTTAATCTGTCGTATTACCACGTACACACCTGACTATTCACCGGCGCAATTCCTTTTGCACCACACCTCCCTCTCCTATGCCAGCTACAAAAAGTCCCTGACCTTGCATCTGATCAATGCAGCCCGGATGTGCGTACCGTGCCATTGGCTGTCCACCACACCCCCGTCGGTTGCTGACTGGCTTCGCAGGGTTCAGCGGGTGGCGGAGATGGAGGACATCGTGGCCCAGGCCAAGGATACTCACCACCAGTATCGTACAACTTGGGCGCCCTGGACTCACTTTCAATCCTTGCCAGATTTCCAACGATTGAGCACCTGAGACTTATAGTCCACCTTGTGGCTCTTTGGATCCTGTACTAGGGGTTAACCCCTTATCCTGGGGTGCTTTCCTGGATGTTCAGTTCGCTCTGCCTTTTCTGACGCTTGTATTATGCCAGAGTGTATTGCCCCTTTCCACACGTTGTCCTTCCCTTCCTCCTTTCGTGTATCCCCTATTTACCCTACCTGTCTCCTCCCTCATCCTCCTCCCTTTCATCCCCCCCTTCCTCATTCCCTCCCTTTTATGCCTTTCAACAAATTACTCAGGGTTCTTTATTTCGCACTCGATGGTGGCTCGGCCTCCACCAACAACAGCTATGGCGCCCACGTTCAGAGATGTGTTTACCGGATCGCCACCTGTATGCGGTGGACCCCCCACTCCTTGACACAGTTAGTTCCCTTTACGGGGTGTCGGGTATGGGGGCGCCACTATGCTTTATCATAGGAAGCTCCCTTGTTTCGGTTCTCATCAGGTGGATGGGCGCTCTACCCAGCGAACCCTTCCAATAGCCCTATGTCCACTTGGTGCTCCCACTGGCCCTCTGTTTTTACACCGAGTTATCACATGACACCTTGTGGGATTGACTGTGCTCTCTTGTTGCTCCATGCATGCATTGTACTGTTTATATGTGTATCACTTTTGTATTTGATCACTTTTTGTGGGCTTTGTAACCTGCCCGTTACTGCTTTGTTCTTTTGTGCTATGTATGCTTTACTCCTTAATAAAATGTTTTTGAAAAAAAAAAAAAAATGTATAATGTTTGGGGGTTCTAAGTAATTTTCTAGCAAAAAATACAAATTTTTACTTGTAAACAACAGGATTTTAGAAAAAGTTCTGGCCAGCAAATGAATATACAGCAGGCGAGGATTCCCTTCATCTATATTATACGCTTATCCTAGATGTGGGTCTGGTGTAAATGTTAATGGAGGATTGGCAATAAATCTCAAGGTAATGTTCATTAAAATAAGTCTATATAATATAATGAATCCAATTGAGGAAATATACTGTTACAGTGTCAGCAGTATCTCCTTCAATTGAGTTTTGGAGTTGTCCTGCCAATGGTCATGTAAAAACCTAAAACAAGGAGTGAGAGAGAGACTGACTAGCACAGTAGTAAAAGGAAAATCAATAACACATGGATAACACAGAATGTATAAATCAGTAATGACATCAACAGATGGCAGCTTCTTAAGAATACTCTAAAGGATATAAAACAATAAGAAAGAGGAGAGAGGGGAAACACACCAGTAGTAGTATTGGTAAAAGGCAATGAATGTACCAAAAATCATAGACATGGTGTAACACAGGCATTACGCAAAGTGTCCTGCAGGTGGTGTCCTTCTGATGGGTCCCTATGAAGATGTATGAAAGGTGGATAGGCAGCTGCTCCTTGTGGATCTGACAGGCTGGTTAAACCTAAGGTGAATGATGGATTAACTTGGGTACAATCTGTCTGCCCATACATGAATCGAAAGTCTGTGACTGAATATAAATAAAGATAGACATTTTCAGCAATCATCACCAGGATTCGTACCTAACTTTCTCTGCAGTCAGTGATTTTACTTCCATGTCTCCTCAAACACATTCTGAGCAACGGCTGCTGGGAACCCTGACTTTTTTACAAAGAAGGCACATATTAAAACCATATGATTGACTCTTTTAAGCCACCAGACCACACTTCAGAGTCAATGAAGTATATTGCTGGTAGTTGGTTTCTCTAGACACAAAAAGCCACATTAGTTCACCATTTCCTCAAACCATGAGTAACTTGGGTATGGGTCAACCCAAACCCGAAGCTCATTTTTACTGTTGACTTGTCTTCCATAGCTAATGTAGGGGGCAACAATGTATGATTTATGAACATTTATTTGCCTTGGCCAACTACTGAGAGATTTTATCCAGTGGTGCGAGCTGAGGGAAGGGGATATATATTTGGTGCAAACCTCTCAAAGGCTCTTCCTTCTTTGGCTAATGTGTAGCGAGGATGACTTTTACACAGTGAAAGTATTCTCATTCTTAGGCCTTGCCCCAGCCTGTGTGTGTCAAAGGCCTAGAGTAGAACTATAGCTATACCAAAACTATTTTTTTTTTATTTGGATAGAGTAAGGGAGGGGGGGGGGGGTTATAACTTCTGTAAGATTTAGTTTTGTCATCTTTTTCCATATTTAATGGAGATTTAGCTTTACTTCCTGTGCCAAACAGGAAGTGGGAAAAATTCCCTGCAAATTAGGAGAATCTCTTGGGGACAACCAGATCACCAGAACTAGTGTTTCCTCTATATTACCTATCTGGGGACAACTGAAAATGTGGGATTTTCTTTAACTTTTGATGATAATAATAAACAGGACAAATAAAGAGGCTGATTCTATCCAACGGGGACACAGACAACAATAAAAACTGACAGGTGTTCTAATCCACCACCACTCCATCCAAAACCCCCAAAAAAAAGCTATTACTCATTTGATACATCTCAGGTCTTCCTCCTGTCCGCCATATTTTGACTTGCTCCCTCCTTAGGTGAGACGCATCTGGGTCCCCCGTGCCTGTCCCCAGTCTGGTGTTGTGAGCTCAACTGATTGCAGCCACTCTGATGTAAGATATGCACTCGTGTTATATATTCTTGGAATAATGATGTAATATAGATATGAACTTAATTACTGTTTTAGCATTTTTGAAAGCTATTTTTCATTTAAAAAAAAATATATATACTGCTTTTAGTTATATTTTAAGTGATTTTAGCTGGCCTGCTGGAGGAAACATCTAGAGGGAATGGAGCATCTTAGGAGAAGACTTCTCTGCTGAAGAGAATTCTGGAGAGCTGGGTAAAAGGTGCTGCTGTCAAACAATAAAATATGTTTTCACTGCTCATCAAATTAGCTACCTGTGACAAAGGGTCAATGGCCTAGAGACTACTTAGAGAAGGAGGAAGATCCAAATTGACCCTTAGCAACAGACAGGGACTTGTTTGACTGCTCTTAAAGGGTCAAAAAAAAACTTAACTGACACTAGCAATTCTGAGCTATTTTTTCCTATTTCTAAGTATCCTGTGACTTAACCCTCTCACCAGAACTTGTTGAGCAAACATAAACCTTAAAGGATTAGACTTGTGCCCAGATTTCTTTTTACTTTACAATAAGCCAATGTGAATGTGAAGTTAAAGGAAGCCTCATAGAAAAGAGGAGTGCTACATTTTCTAAGGTTGTTTTATTGTCTTTTTTTTCTTTTTTTTACAGATATTAAGTAAAAACACACATTTTTTTTTTTGGTTTTGAATAGAGTTGGGGAAATTAGAACCTCTGTCAGATTTTTATTGCTTTTTGTGTTCCCCTGGGAAGATTCATACTCTCTATTTGTCAGAAAGTCATGGGAAATTCAAAATTTTACATCTGTCACCATAATAGAGGGTAAGAGGAAATCTTCAACTGGGGACAATTATCAGTGACAATGAGACACAGACAGCAATAACTAAACTGACAGTTCTTTTAACCCTTCCCCATTATATGCCAAATTAAAAAAAATAGATTTGGCTGAATGTACACTTTACTAGTTTAGCAACATAGCTATGCAAAACATAGCTATTGATATGGCTTGAAATAAAACTTTTCCATAATTCTGAGGATGAATACAAGTTTGTGGAAATGTGCTCAATTTTATACTCAACTAATATGCCAGAGTAATTTATATATTTAAACAGAGTCCTGGTATTCAACAAAGAAACTGTTATACCTGGAATATATTTATGGCACATTAAGCACATCCAAGTGTACAGAGCTCCTGAGTCGGGTCTATTACAAGCCCATTGCCTTAAATGAGCTATAATATTTATACTGCTGACCACAGATATATCAATGAGATTGTTTGTGACATTGGTACTCTGTGCAAATGACCTCCATACATTGCTGGTAATAGACATTCTCTGTAAAGTGGAGGGCACGAATGACAACCAATGTTACAAGTGTCATACACTAGGCACCAATGTTATAAGGGAATATACAATATGTATATACAATTTTTACAGTGTATATATATATATATATATATATATATATATATATATATATATATATATATATATATATATGTATATATATATATATATATTCGTTATCATGAATCTATTTTTGTCTCACAAACCAAGAATCAAATGATTAAGCAATAACATCTATGTTGTTTCATTTTCCAGCCATGTGACTGTTATTTTCAGCACTCATTGCTAAAAATAATGGATACATTATCATATTACCAATGGGTGTAGCTTAGTAGGAGAGAGGTGAGCAAAATATCTGTTTAGGGGTGGATTTTGTCCATGCTCAAGAACCACAAACACACAAGTCTAGCAAGGAATTGTTATTAGAAGTGATTTTACATATTGGTACCTATGTACACAATAGTTCACTGGTTGGTAGTAAAGAGATGCAAAATTATGTTATTATAATTATATTGTTTTGTGTTATATTGTAGAGGTGTGCTTTTTTCTGTCATGCATTTCTTACGCTTGTAGTGTTCAACATTAAAACTAATTAAAAGCAAACAAAAAAATACCATATTCCTAAAGTCTTAGTTAGGGATAGTTAATCATTTATGCAGTTTTCAAGTTTTGTTTGTAATTATTTCTAGAGAATATAGAATTTTCCATACCTTATACAAACTTGAAAGTACATACTTCGCCACAATCACATATACTTTTCTTTTTCAATGTAGCTATAATTGTATTTATTTGATTCTTTAGCTTTCATATGTATAAGTTTTTCTGCAAGCATGCAGGATTATCAGAGGCAACAGTATTCATCTCCCGCAGATATTTTGACAGTGTGACTAAGCTTGTTCTAGGCTACCATCATTTGGATCCCTTTTTAGATATGGTGCTACTGAGGCCAGCTTCATAAATATAATGAGGAGGGTGACTGATGAGTGACTGAGATTTGAAGCAGTGAAGAGGATGACAGGGAGTGATTGAGTTTTAGAGAAGGCATAAGGATGAGCTATGAGCTAACTTGTCAAAATTAAGGAGGTATAACAAGTGACTAAAGGTGGCCTTGCATGGAATCGAAATTTCAATCCATGCAAACAACAAACAAACACAGGGGCGCACAGGCCTAGTGCATTATCCTTTGATTGGTTTATTTAAAAGAAGAAAGATTAAAAATACTCACAAACAAGGTATTGGTTAAAAGCATATCACATAAGGAGCGCAGTCCTCAGTTGTGTGATCCGAGGGTAAGTTGTGCCTTGAATTCGTCCCTTGAATTCGTAATGGCTAACACGTTTCGAGGCTTAGCCTCTTCCTCAGAGCCTAGAGAGGCATGTTCGTAATGGGTAACGCGTTTCGAGGCTTAGCCTCTTCCTCAGAGCCTAGAGAGGCATGTCTTACACATGCCTCTCTAGGCTCTGAGGAAGAGGCTAAGCCTCAAAACACGTTAGCCATTACAAATTCAAGGGAGAACTTACCCTCGGATCACACAACTGAGGACTGCGCTCCTTATGTGATATGCTTTTAACCAATAACTTCTTTTTTCTTTTAAATAAACCAATCAAAGGATAATGCACTAGGCCCATGTGCCCCTGTGTTTGTTTGTTGTTTGCAGTATTTCCAGACTTCCCTGGTCGTATAAAGGCCAGCAAGGTCGCAGCATTTATACTGGGTTGTCAAGTCCACAGCTCTAGAAACAGTGGAAAGACCCTAATAAGGAGGACTAGTAACTACACCTCTCTGAGCGCAGGGAACTGGTGCCTTGCACCAAAAAACTCTTTTTGCAATTTCAATCCATGTATGGCTACTGTGGTAGAACAGAAGTCGATCTACCAATTGACTTCTGTTCAATTGTCCTGTTAGAAAAAAAAACAGCATGGAAGTGAAGGTGGTAATGAATATAATTTGCAATTTAAACATCTTTTTTTTCTCATTGTAAATGTCACTTTGCCCCTCATTCCCAAATAAAAATCCCCCAAAAATGTCCCAAATTGAAAATCTGTTATCAATTAAGATGTCTGTGCCACAGACTCACCAAAAGTAAAAACCCACAAAACGTGCACATGACTGACCCTGACAGTAATTATAGCCGAATGACTACTCCCTGCGCTGTCATCAGTTATATGAGGCAAGGGGCTGGGATAATAGTGCCATCATTGATCATATATGGCCATATTTTGTCAATGTCATTGCCCCCAATATGACCAGTGGCCAAATTTTGGTAGTGCTGTCAATACTGCATGCAAGGATTTCTGACCAAGTATACCAATGTGCCAATGATAGTCGAAGTTGCTAGATAGAGAGTGAAAAAAACACTTTAAAAAGGGGAACAAAATTGTTCATAAATTAGATAGCAAAAAAAGTTGAAATATATATACAGTAAAATCATACAGTTCAGAGTCAAGGGAGCTCCTTCTTCAGGGAAGACTCTGCAAGTAATGCAATATACTCTATGGTACAAAATCAAACATCTTAGAAGAGGGATTCCCAAACTACGGCCCTGCAGTTGTTTAGGAACTACAATTCCCATCATGCCTAGTCATGTATGTGAATGTCAGAGTTTTACAATGCCTCATGGGATGTGTAGTTCTGAAACAGCTGCAGGGCCGTAGTTTGGGAATCCCTGTCTTAGAACATTGACCAATAACATGTATCAAAAAGCAGAAAATTGGCAAACTATGCATGGGCAATGGTGATATCCTCACAAAAATACTCCTCATCGGCAGGGTAAAGACCCAATGTTATGGGAGAATTGTGGAAAGACAGGCCACTATCTGCTCTCCCCAAATAGCCTCCCCTTCTCTATTACAGGGAAGGGGGAGACAGAGGTCAGTCAAACCCCAGGAGGGAGAAGGAAATAATAAAGAGAGGAAGTCCTCAGTCACTCAGCAGGACCCAAAGTATGTACATAAGGATCACCTAGCATAAATGTGGAGGCAATCAGTCACAAAGTGGATCTTTGACATTTTCTCTATAGTGTCAATGGTATTTAAGAGCAACATGGGGGAAACCTCAGAAAAATACTGCATACCTCTTACATATCTATATTGAAGAAGATCACATCCAATTAGGGGAGCAATACAGGTAAATGTCTTAGTGTTTTATAAGGAGTCCAAGAAAAATAATCAGGGTAGTAAAAGTAAACCCAGTTGCAGCAGGTGCTTCCAAACGAGATAGAAAGTAGGGAGAGAAGTGCTATTAAGGCAAAATTGTATGCACTAAATCACCCAAAAGGTGAGTATGTTTTAAATATATTGGTTAACTTTCACTTACCTCTGCAGTGACTGATATAGCCTGGTGTACTTTAGCAGGTCCACATGGAGTAGTGGCACACTCCAGGGAGGGGTTCTGCTGGTTAAATACAGGTGGAGAAAATGCAAGACCCTCCACACCTGTGAATGTAAAAAGTGGATGATAGCCTCGACAATCAAGGCCGTGGGCCAGTATAGTGATCCCACGGTGTGTGGCATGGGGCGACACCCTGCCCACTGGCGTGCATAACTGGGTGTGTGGACACAGTGCAACGTCATCCACCATGCGACAAGAGTGCAAGTCGCATGGCCTAGACTGGCAGCACATGGGGAAATGGGGTTGATCTTCGTCCCCTCTGGAAGTGATGACGAGGGGTAGGGAACCCTGTGGCATTCCCACTGGCGTGCATAACTGGGTGTGTGGACACAGTGCAACGTCATCCACCATGCGACAAGAGTGCAAGTCGCATGGCCTAGACTGGCAGCACGTGGGGAAATGGGGTTGATCTCCGTCCCCTCTGGAAGTGATGACGAGGGGTAGGGAACCCCGTCTATGCACCTGATGATGGGAGGCCGAGCCAACAGTGGGGAGGGGTAGGGGGACGCTAATGCCCCTATCCCAGCACTGAAAGCAGCCAGGATAGTGATTGGCTAGGGCTGGATCATGCCGCCAAATCTCTGTTGATATGGCAACCAATCGGTGTACGCGATGTCGTCCCGCATCACAGGCCTGGTGGGATGCATAAATTGGCCAATCACTGGGACTAGGGAGGGGGGGAGGAATAAACCCTCCATCCCTGGGGAAATATTGCAACTGGTGTCAAGGCCAAATGCTATGAGTCTGGTCCCTATCTGGGGGAAAAGACAATGTCCATAGAATTTTATCCTCATTTTATGGGATTTTAAAGGCAATTAAGACATTTCTATATAAAAAATATACCGTATTTTCCGGTGTATAAGACGACTGGGCGTATAAGACGACCCCCCTATTACATGATCTACCGGTAATACTTATACTTAGGTTACCTTGGAGATATTATACTCGGCGTATAAGACGACCTCACATTTTTGAGGGATTTTTTTGAGGTTCAAAAGTAGTCTTATACGCCAGAAAATACAGTATTTTATTTTTAACATTTAAAAATTCTTATAAAAACATATATAATTTTGTGCATAAGAAACAAACAACAAATTATTCATGTTGACTCTATATATGAAAAAGGTGCAAAAAAAGTGGTATTTTCCAACTACTTGCTGTCAAGTTCCATTGAGGGTTGAAACGGCATTGATGTTTCCCAGTGGTGGGGCTATCCTATATCCATACTGTATACATACTCATCATGGATAATTTGTTGTTTGTTTCTCATGCACAAAATTGTATATGTTTTTACAAGAATTTTTAAATGTTAAATAAAAGATATTTTTAATATAGAAATGTCTTGATTGCTTTTAAAATCCCATAAAATTAGGCTAAAATTCTTTGGTTATGTATTGTAATTAGGGATGATAGCAATCACAACTACAGCCACATTCCCCATACATAGGAGACACGGCCTATGCATGCCGAATGACACCCTATGGGTCCTGCAGGGAAACAGGACCGGGGGGGGGGGGGGGAAGAGAGGAAAGTGCCAGGTAGCAAAAACAATATATTAGATATAATGTGAATACATCACAACATTCCCATGCAGAACAGTCATAAAAGTCGCCTAGAGGTACATTATGCTATAACAGAGACAAGGGAGAAAAGGAGGATGAGAAGGCCATAATGGATTAATGCTTATAGGTGGAATTTTGGTTGACAAATGGGGATGGGCTTGATTTTTTACTTATTTTTTTCATTGATAATTTTTTTTGGGGGGGTTTTGCTGCATTATTAGTACTCCCCCTTCTGTGTCGCAGGTGTTAATCCTTCTGCATCAGCAGTGGTTTCCTTTTTTTTTTTTTTTGCAGCAGCAGCACTAAGAATATTTAGGGCATAATTGCTGTCCCCTTTCTGCATTGCAGGTGTTCTTTTTACTGCATCAGCAGTGGATTCTTTTTTTGCTATTTTTTAAAATTCAATTTTAATTAGTATTCGATTTTTATTTTTTTTTCTTTGCAGCAGCAGCAGCACTAAAAATATTTAGGGCATAAATGCTGTTTCTCCATTCTGCATTGTAGGTATTTCTCCTCTGCATCAGCAATAGTTCCCTTTTTTTTTTTGGCTTTTTGGCAGCAAAAAAAAAAAATCTCCATAATTGCTTTTCCTTCTTCACAAGTGGTCTTCCTTCTGCGTCACCACAGTTTTTTTTTTTTTTTTTTTGGCTTTCTTAATTTCTTTTATATTTCTTTTATTACGGTATATGTTTTTTTGCAGCAGCAGTAAAAAAAAAATAAAAAATTCTCTACGATTCCTGCACCCTTATTTTATTTATTTAGAAGAAAAAAGGAAATTAATAAAACAGTTTATAGTGCACCAAGCACAAAAGTATTGCACCTAAGCACCATATTCCCATCCCATAAAAATCCCCCCAAAAAATAAAAAACAATAATAAAATGGTTTATAATGCACCAAGCACAAAAGTATTGCATCTAAGCACCATATTTCCATCCCACAATCGATAATAAAAAGTTATAAAAATATACCAAAAAACCCCCATTATGTCTGAAAGGGCAAAAAGGAGAGGCAAACACTCACAGGCCACTAAAAGAAGGCAAGCAGCCTCTGTGTCCATAGTGAAAAGTGGCCTATTCCACAGACTCCTTGTCCACAGGTATTCCTTCCGTAGCCCCACCATCATGCACGGAGGAGTCACCTGAATTATTTGATCATAGTGTCAGTGACATGCTGCTGGAGGATGTGCAGCAGTTCGAATGCTCTGATGTTGATTCCCAGGTCGAGAAAGGGAGTAACATGAGCCTAGAGAGAGGGGGTGACAATGATGGACAAGAACCTAGCAGTCATGTTCCCCCAGCTGCAGCATACTGCCAAGTTTGCTTCAGTGACGAGAAGGGAGGGGATGATTAAGTCACTGACTGTACTTGAGTGCCTGAGAGGAAAGTGAGGAGGAGAAGGAGGAATAACTCCAATGCAGGATGTCCTCCGGGGGCCGGCTTAAGGGCAGCTACCCTATTGCATGACATCACAGAGCTCCACAGGTGCAGGGTGCTGCTGACCCCCCCACTGACTATCAAAATTTCATTGGTGTGGGCTTTTTTCTACACATGTGCAGTAGATCGCAGCGTTGCTGTTTGCAATCTCTGTCAAAAGCGGATCAAGCGTGACCAGAACACTAGCCGCTTGAGCACCACATGCTTGACAAGACATATGATGACCTGCAATATGTCTGTTGGCAACAGCACCTGAAGGACCCACGTCATAAAAAATGCAGACTTCTCCTTTCTCCTCATATGGGATCTCTACCCCTACTATACTTTAAGACTTCTCACAAACCTGCACTGAGGGATGATGGTATAGCAATGGGTGACACAGGTACTTGCACCCAATCTGCTAGCAGTAGACCACCTGTTGATTTCACCAGGCAAATTTCTCTACCCCGGTTGCTGAACCAAAAAAAATAAAATACTGTCTAACAGTGGCGTAGCATGGGTTGTCAGCACCCGGGGCAAGGCAAGTAATTTGCGCCCCCTAACCCGTGGATTTTAGCACTCGAGTCTCTTCCACTAGGTTAGTTAAAGAAACCCTTACCCCCTAAGCACATGTATTGTATCCCCCTTTAGAGCAGGGTCCTTATAGATCCCCCTTTACAGCAGGGTCCCCCATAGATCCCCCTATAGAGCAGGCCAGGGTCCCCATAGATCCCCCTTTAGAGCAGGGTCCCTCCCACATAGAACCTCCTTTAGAGAACGGTCCCCATAGATCACCTTTTAGAGCAGGGTCCCCATAGATCCCCCTTTAGAGAATGGTCCCCATATAATCTATGGGAACATTTCTCTAAAGTGGGGAATCTATGGGGACCCTGCTCTAAAGGGGGATCTATGGGGACCCTGGCCTGATCTAAAGGGGATCTATGGGGACCCTGGTCTCCTCTAAAGGGGATCTATGGGGATCCTGCTCTAAAGGGGGGATCTATGGCATAGATCCCCTTTAGAGCTGGGTCCCTAAAGATCCCCCTTTAGAGCAGGCCAGGACAGGTCCCCCATATAGATCTCCCCCCTTACAGCAGGATAGGGTGAGGTGAGGTCCTCCATATAGATCCCCCCTTACAGCAGGCCAGGGTGAGGTGAGGTCCGGACCCTGGACTGCTGTAGGGGGGATCTATATGGGGGACCCCAGAGTGACCTCACCTCACCCTGGCCTGCTGTAAGGGGAGATCTATATGGGGGACCTCACCTCACCCTGGCCTACTGTAAGGGGGGATCCATATGGGGGATCATGTCCCCCATATAGATCCCCCCTTACAGCAGGCGAGGGTGAGGTGAGGTCAGGTCCCATCCCATCCCCCATTTAGATCTCCCCCCTTAAAGCAGGCCAGGTTCCCCATAAAATAGATCCCCTCTCTGAGGATCCTCTATGAGTAGCGCTGCCGCTACATAATCATATGGCTCCATTTAAATACATTCTTCTGTGCCTACAGTCCACATATCACTACTAGCACACTACACAGCCAGCCCACTGAGCCCAGTACTACTCCAGTCACAGTCCTGACTCCTGTCACTCCTGTACCTTTTTTTTCACCCGATCAAAGCAGGCTAGGTCTTCTCCTCCAGGTCGTTTTTCCTCCTGCAGCGTCTGTCACCACTGGCTCGCCTCTTTCCTCTCTGGCCTGTGTCACCTGCCGCCGCTGCCAGCTTCTTCTTGCTGCTGCCTGGGCTGGTCTGGTGTGGCTCTCTCCCGCGCACAGCGCTGCGCTGGGCGGCCGCTGCAGTGCACTGTCCCTCCCCCAGATAGTCCCTCGCTCTCCGCACGCCTACCCCCCCCCTCCACAGTGGGCGGCGGGTCGGATCGGATTCGCACAGCCAGCACTGCAGTTTGAGAGAGTGAGTGAGCCAGGCAGGGGCAGAGAGCTGCGAGTGCGAGCGCGCCCCCCCCAGATGTTGCGCCCCCCCTGTACCCCCCCCCCCCACGCTACGCCACTGCTGTCTAAGTCATCCACATGCTCAGCATTTAAATGCTAGCTTGGCCAAATTGCTATCACTATAACTGCTGCCTTTTCATTTGGTAGACTCTGCCCCCAAATAAAAAGGCAGCAGTTTTGGCCTGGTATGGACTAGAGGGGGAGGACTCCATTGCGTTTTTTCTTTCTTTTTTTCTTTTTTTCTTTTTTTTTATCTGTATTGCTGGGAGCCGGCAATACATTACAGCCGACAGCCGCAAGCAAGTTTAAATTACATTTTTTCCTTTAGAAATGTCAGCATTTCTGCAGCAGGCTCTATACATCGTACAACTGTGCCACTTTACAGGCAGACTACGGGTCCCCCAGGCACGATTTTAAAAGGGATTTTTCATTTTTATTATTTTACTTTAAGCATCATTAAAATCACTGTTCCTTTAAAAATAATTGTTTAAAAAAGAAATGTCTACATTGATACATGTCCCCCAGGGCAGTACCCAGGTCCCCATACACTTTTTTGGCAATAACATGCATTTAAGCCTTTACAATGAGGACTTTTGATTTTTCATGTTCGTGTCCCATAGACTTTAATGGAGTTTACATGGTCGATAGAAGTTTTTCCCTGTGCGAGATGTTCTGGTGCGAACCGAACAGGCGGGTGTTTGGTACATCACTATTGGAGAACTATTTTTCCATGCCTCCTGAAACAAAGCCCTCAAGAAAGGGTTTGAAATGAGTCGCCTCATTTAGGCCGGGGAATGTTTTGGCACTAAGGTTATAGATCCACTTCAACTCCCAGTGGAGGAGGAGCTCATTCCAGTCTCGTCCTCTTGGGTTGGGGTAGATCGGATCCAGTGATAAAAATTAAATTTTTGGGTATTTTCCACCATCTAGTGCAATTACATGTCGACCTATGGTTAACTCGGGATTACGGGTCTTCATGCTATGAATGTGCCTATAGGCCCTTCTCCAAAATTCCACCTTGGTTTTTCTGAAATAGAATGAGCCACAATCACATATTAATAGATATACAACACCCTGGGTCCTACAGTTCCCAAAGTGCTGGGCCTTATATGGTTTGCTATTAGATAATGTGATGGTGGGGTTGGTGCACATATATTTACATTTTCCAACCTGTGAATCCATAGACAATATGTGCTAGGTAGACAGGTGCCAATACCCTCTGTTCCTTAAGGACCATTGACAGCAGGAAGTTGTCATGTCTATATATGATGCTCGACTCCCACCAAACAATGGTGAATGTGCCAAAGTTTGGGCATTCATCTGAACCATTTGCTCATCCTTACTGAGAACAAACAATTGATATATAACGGCTTACCAGTCCTTGGATGTGGTAGCTGCATTCGTTTTTTGTTTTTGTTTTTTTTTCAGGAAGAACATTTTCAACAAGTAAAAAAATTCCCTGTTGATTTTTATTCAAAAGGAGCATCCTGGTCACTTCCTATGGGCTGAACTGGAAGCAAAAACAATGTCATCTCCCTTGTGTAAAAAAAATAAATAAATAAAATAATCATATCACCTCCCTGTAATGAAGATGAGTAAAGCCAGCCATGCCTGAAATCCAGCCTGTGTGACAAATATGGCTTGAGATGAGAGTGTAGCCATCCAAGGACTGGAAGTGTGCAGGGCTGGCTTTAATATTGTTTGGACCTTGCACAAACATTTTTTGCCCCCTCCCCCCATGCAATTTTGCTCTCCACCCCAACTTCCTAAAAAACAGCCACCTCTGTACCCCCCTCCACTGCCACCTCTGTACCCTTCCCCTGTCCAAAGCCACCTCTCTACCCCACCCCCCCCCCCGTCCACAGCCACCTCTGTATCCCCCCCCGTCCACAACCACCTCTGTGACCCCCTACCAACAGCCACCTCTGTACCCCCCCCATCTACAGCCACCTCTGTACCCCACCCCCACATCCATAGTCACCTCTGTATCCCCCTATCCACAGCCACCTCTGTATCCCCCCTGTCCACAGCCACCTCTGTATCCCCCCTGTCCACATCCACCTGTTTATCCCCTCCTGTCCTCAGCCACCTCTGTATCCCCCCTGTCCACAGCCATCTCTGTATCCCCCCTGTCCACGGTCACTTCTGTACCCCCTTGTCCACATCCACCTCTGTATCCCCCCTTGTCCACAGCCACCTCTGTACCCATCCTGTCCACAGCCACCTCTATATACCCCGTGTCCACAGCCACCTCTGTATCCCCTCTGTCCACAGTCACCTCTGTACCCCCCCCCCGTCCACAGCCACCTCTGTACCCCTCCTGTTCACAGCCACCTCAGTATCCTCTATCCACAATTACCTCTGTACCCCCTCATTCACAGCCACCTCTGTACCCCCCTCTCTGTCCACAGGCACCTCTGTACCGCCCCTGTCCACAGCCACCTCTTTACCTCCCCTGTCCACAGCCACCTCTGTACCCCACCACCCTCTGTCCACAGCCACCTCTGTATCCTCTGTCCACAGCCACCTCTGTAACCCTCTTCCCCCCGTCCACAGCCACCTCTGTACCCCCCCTGTCTACAGCCACCTCTGTATCCTCTGTTCACAGCCACCTCTGTACCCCCCCTCCTGTCCACAGCTATCTCTGGCCCCCCCTTCTACAGCCACCACTGTACCCCCCCTGTCCACAGACACCTCTGTACCTCCCCTGTCCACAGCCACCTGTGTGCCCCCCTCTCTCCACAGCCACCACTGTAGCCTCTGTCCACAGCCACCTCTGTACCCCCCCCCCCGTCAACAGCCACCTCTGTATCCTCTGTCTACAGCCACCTCTATACCCCCCTGTCTATAGCCATCTCTATATCCCTCCTGTCCTCAGCCACCTCTGTATCCCCCTGTCCACAGCCACCTCTGTATCCCCCCCTGTCCACAGCCACCTATGTACTCCCCCCTGTCCACAGCCACCCCTGTATCCCCCCCTGTTCACAGCCACCCCTGTATCCCCCCCTGTTCACAGCCACCTCTGTATCCTACCTGTCCACAGCCTCCTCTGTATCCATCCCTTTACAGTTCTCACCTCTTTTCACAATTTCACCCCCTTCCTTCTCACAGTTCTCATCCTCACAGCGATGATGCACTGTTCTGTTATGTGTGTGCGCACTCTTTTTCCAACACACACAGTGCAGTCTTTGCCTATCAGATCTGTAGCATACAATACAGCCTGAACACTTTACTCTGTTCTGTGCTGTGCTTTAGAAGTCTGAGAGGTGGGGTGGGGGATAAAATGCATAAAACATAAAAAAAAAAAACGTTTGTAAAATATGTGGTAGTAATCATGTTACATACACCTAGCAGTCGCATAAGTAGATCTTTATCAATTGTTAAGCCACTAATAACCCCCACCATAGACGGTACTGCATCCCAGTAGATCTGTAGCAGAGGGCAAGACCAAACCATATTTATGAATGTGCCCATCAAAGTATTCCACTTAGGACATGTAGGATCCGTCATGGTGTAGATGGAGGACAGCCTGTGGGAAGAGTAATACACCATGTGAAGGAAATTTAACTGAATTCATTCTTAGCAAATATCATGAGAGGGATATATTGTTGTATGCCCTCCTCCTAGTCCCCATTTGTTAAATCAGGCAGATTATTGTACCACTTGTCATATAAGTGGGAAACTTTTGACATGTCAGTGTAATCTATACAGTGTTATAGGGAGGAGAGAGGTTTGTCCAGTCGATCTGTTGACAAAAGCAATTAAGCCTGATGGGAACTCAACTCCAGATGGAAGGTAAATTGCGATTGTGCTGTATGCCTGAGATGTAGGTAGTGAAAAAACATTTTATTGGGCAGCCGGTAGATAACATATTAAAGGACAGTAAGCGACCCAGAGATATAATATTTTGCAACATTTTGCAACAACCCCAAACTGTGATTAGATAACAGGGTCAGGGATATTCTGAAAGTGTGGCACTCTAGGATTACCCCATAAGGGAGTATGTGGGGACCATATCCCTAAAACCCCTAGAGAGGCCTACACCTGCCTCCACATGCCCTAAGTGGTCTTCATAGGCACTGTAAGATTGGTATTAGAGTGGGACCTCCGAAACACCAAGTTGCTTAATTCAGAGTAAGAACCAAGCAGGGCAGCCTCCAGATCCACAGCCGGATTATTTGGCATCTGGGTGAACCATCAATACTAATCCTACCAATACTAAAATGGCAACCCAGTAGTATTTCTGAAAACAACAAAGTGCAAGACCACCCAGGGAAGGGGCAACTGAGGGGTATCCCTGGATATGCGAGGAACAGTACCTGCCCAGATAAAGGAAGTGTTGATCTGGTCTAGCTTTCTAAAGAAGGCCTTGGAAAGTGGACCTGGAGTCTGTCATAATATATACAGAAATTTTGGTAAAAAGATAATTTTAATAAGGTTGATCCAATCAAATGGGGTCAAAGGCAAAGACTTCCACACTGTGCATCTCTGAGACAGTCAACACAAAACCAGAAAAAGATTGTCTATTGAGTATGCAAATAAGTTCCTCTGAACTGCAATCCCTAGATATTTGAATTGTGATACCCATTGTAGTGGGGCAATATAGGCCACCTTGGGTTCCCAGATCTCAGAGAGAAAAGGACAGATTTGTCCCAGTTCATTCTGATACCAGCAAAGGAACCAAAGTGATCAATCAAGGCCAGAGCCGCTGGCAGAGATGTGGAGACATCACCCATATACAGGGCAGCCATCAGGGGGGACAGCCCATACACATGTAGGGGGTCCAGGGGTTCCAAGGGGCCCAGCTGCCCAGGCCCCAACCAACAAGACTGAGTTGTTACTGCTGTAGTAACTAGCAATTCCTGAAGCATGGCAGCTGCAGCGCAAGCCGATGCAGCTGAAGGAATGTCCCTTTGCTGGATTGCGCTGTCTCTTTGCTAAAAATATGAGGCTGTCTCTTTGCTGGATTGGGATATATCTTTGCTGAATATATGAGGCTGTCTCTTTGCTGGATTAGGATGTGCCTTTGTTGAATATATGAGGCCATCTCTTTACTGGATTGGGATGTTTCTTTGCTGAATATATGAGGTTATCTTTTAGCTGGATTGGGATGTTTCTTTGCTGAATATATGAGGGATGTCTCTTTGATGGATTGGATTCATTTTCATTCATTAAGTTGTAAGGGTGTTAAAATAGAAGTGGGTGCACTGAAGTGGGATGGCCAGTGGGCAGATTCGGTGGTGGGACGGCCAGAGGGTGGACCCTGCGGTATGTTGGTGTTCAGGCCCAGAGGGGCCCAGGCCTAAAGCTGTGTAAGTGGCCCCAAAATTTCTGATGGCTGCCCTGCCCATATATAGTAGTGTGTCATCTGCGTAGAGTGAGATCTTCTATTCCAGAGGACCGCAAAATATCCCACGCACATTGACTGAGCTCCAAATAGCCAGAGGTTCTATGGCTAGAGCAAAGAGATGTAGCAAAAACTGGCATACCTGCCAGGTACCACGGGAAAGTCTAAATTCGGGGGACAATATATGACCAGTGAAAATTCTGGCCACCGGGGCAGTGTACAACAGGTATAGCTATGACCACAACATACAGGGGTATACAATGTACGGTTAACAGAAAACACACACACATCATAGGTTGAACTGGAAGGACGGATGTCTTTTTTCAACCTCACTAACTATGTAACTATATATAAATTCAAGGCCAAACCCAAACCTCTGCCGAGCCTCCCAGAGATAAGGCCACTCCACCAAATCAAAGACCTTCTCTGCATCCAGGGAGGCTACCAATTCAGGAGAGTCCCCCAGCACAGATGAGCCAAGGATAGTGAATATTCTACGCAAGTTGATGTCTGTGCCTTTACCCAGCATGAACTCTGACTGGTCACTGTGAAATATGGAAAGGATAACACCATTAAGGTGATTAGCCAACATTTTGGTGAATAAATTGACATCCACATTCAATAATGATATTGACCGGTATGATGAACACAGTTCAGGGTTCTTACCCGGTTTAAGAAGGACTATCACAATGGCCTGGGACATAGTGACTAGAAGAGCCTTTTTACTTCAGGGTATCCACTAGCATTGTATGATATCTGGGAGCCACTGCCTCTGAATGGACTTTGTAAAATTCAGAGGGAAAGTCGTTCCATGGAGTTTTCCAAGACTGTATAGAATATATAGCCTGCTGTACCTCCTCCGGGGAGATAGGCGAGTCTAGTGTTGTTGTTCAGATGTTATAGTAGGAAATACTATATCAGCCAGATAAAATAAAAGGTCTGCCTCTGTGTATTGGACTCTGGAAAAATAGAGCTCTTAGTAAAAAGCTGGCAAATCAGGCATTGATCCCTACAGGATCAGTTCAGAGGGTAACGTCTGCATCTCTAATGTTTGCTATAGAGGTCACTGGGGACTGTTCTTTGGAGAGCCAGACCGATAGGCATCCAGTCCTGTCTCCCTGCTCATAGATGCGCTGTGCCTGATGCAATTGTTGCTTCTTAGCAATTTCTACCCTAAGGAGCCCCACCTCCTGATAAGCTACCTGCATGTCTGAGTAAGTGATAGGGTTACAGGTTGCCACAAACTGTTGTTCAAGGGTACGGGCCCTGTTTTCAAGGGAGTCAAGAGTTTAAATGGTAGCCCATCTGGCAGTGGCTATCAAGGTTTGATATTGCCCTCACATAAATGCTTTAAAGGCATCCCAAAGTACTGGTGAGGAGGCAGAGGCGTCATTAACGGGCCAATAGGCCTGAACTGCATCAGCAGACGGGGTCTCCACCATCTCATCTGAAATCCAGTACCGGGAAAATCTCCACACCCTATCTGAGGGGGTATTATGCAACTTAATAGTCAACAACACAGGGGCATGGTCAGAGGTACCCCTCGGGAGTATAGAAACCTCCTTCGCTTTCGCCAGCAAAGTGGAGGACACATAAATAATGTCAATGCAAGACATGGTATTATAAGTAAAGGAGAAACAAGTATACTGTCTCTCCCTAGGGTGTTTCCAATGCCAAATGTCTTGCAGGCCATAAAGAGCAGCCTATTTAGACAGTGCTGAGGTGTCAGCAGTATCCAGGGTCAATCCAGCCACTATCACATGGGACTTAGGGAACAAAACAAGAAATTACGTCAACTTATGGATATGGGAAGAGAGCACTGGCAGATTTTCTTTATCAGTATACTAACTCCTCTCGCATAAGAGGAGTAGGTTGCATTTTAATAATGACAAATCCATGACTTTTTGAGAGTGAGAACTCTACTCTCGGTGAGATGGATTTCTTGAAAAATACAAATAGGTGTTTTGTAGGTTTTTAAGGTAAGTAAACACCAAGGAGCAGTTGTTCTTAACTTTTCAGCCCCCTCACATTCCATGACACTATAGTAATCAAGGCCATGAAGTAGATGCATTGATTTTTCCGTGGAGGATGCCCTGGACCCGGTGAGACAAAGTATCCCCAACCTCTACATCCCAACCCAGCATACAATGCATCCCAGATAACAAAAAGCCCAAACAGGACACATAGTAGTCCAAACAGAATCTTTCCCAAGACGTGCCAGTAACAAACTTGTAGTTCCAAGAACATTCTCCGGAAAACCCACCCTAACCTACGCTGCACCCCCCAAAACCCAACTTGAAATTGCTTTAATCCTAAAACAACAAAACATGTAACACCCATGTAGGGCCCGAGCTGAGTAGTCCCCCAGAACAGGTAAGGTGGAAAATCATGAACCCCTTGTGATGTCACAGACCCAGCATGCACCGGTCAGTAACATCACAAGGGTGGGGCCACCAGGTGACGTCAACCAGGTGGCCCCACTCCTTACCTATTTAAGAACTGTCACCCAGCGGAGAAGGCATTTTGTGGTCAGCCTTCGTCGAGTGCTTTTTTTTTTCCATTTGAGTCCGGCGGCACAGTTGGCATCATGATTGATGATGGATCTACATTGGGTAACAATGTTTATTTTTGTTTTTTTGTTTGTTTGTTTTTTTTTAATAAAGGAATTGATAAAAACATGTCTACTGATTTTTTTTAATTTCTGACACTTTTTTTAGTGAATGGGTAGGGATACAATGTACCCCATATTAATTTAAATAGGGGGGGCCTTCCAGATTCTGATAAGCCCCCACCTGCAGACCCCCACAACCACAGCCCATGGATGTCGGGAAGAGTCCCTCGTCCCCATCAAGGTGCTTTCCTTGGTCCCCATCAAGGTGCTTCGTCCATCCATGTCCCAGGCAGGAGGAAGTCGAGTGAGGGCAAGATGGCCCCTACTCTACTCTATGGCCTTGGAGGACCCGAGCAACGTCAAACGTTGCTTCCTCCCAACAGCCTTAAAGGGCCCATTTTTTTATGTTGAAAAAAAAAATGACATTTTTTTTTTTTTTGCTTTCAAAGGTAGATGTGAGATCTGAGATCTTTTTAACCCCAGATCTCACATCAATGAGGACCTGTCCTGCTTATTTCTATTACAAGGGATGTTTACATTCCTTTGTAATAGGAATTAGTCCCGATTCACACTTCTGCGATGGGGGAACGCTGCGAATATGCATCGTGTTCCCGCATCGCAGCCGCACCCCTGGCAGTTCACACTGCCATATGCGATACGCTGGGGTGTCAATTAAAAGTTAACGACACCCCCAGTTGAGATCGCATATTGCAGTGCGATCTGCAAGTTCGCACAGAATCGGATCGCACTAGTGTGAACCACCATGCGATCCGATTCTGCTGCGGATAAAAAAAAGGGTCATGTGTGTGTTTAGTGCGATTGCGGTGTGAATTCAGCCATACAAACTTTATGGCTGAAATTTGCACCGCACAGAGATCGCATGTAAATTAGGAGCAGTGCGCTCCGAATTACATGCGATCTCTGTGATCGCACTAACGTGAACCGGCACTAAAAGTGATGATTTTTTTTTTTTTTTTTTTTTTTTTAAACAGATCATGTAAAAATAAAAAATAAAAGGTAAAATAAATAAGAAAAAAAAAATTTGAAGAGCCCTGTCCCTCCGAGATCGCGCGCAGAAGCAAACGCATGCGCAAGTCGGGCCCCCGTATATAAACGTTGTTCAAACCACACATGTGAGGTATCGCCACGATTGCTAGAGCGAGAGCAATAATTCTAGCCTTAGACCTCCTCTGTAACTCTGAACTGATAACCTGTAAAAAATTTTAAAGTGTCGCCTATGGAGATTTATAGGTACCAAAATTTGACGGCACAACAAGCGTGCACAATTTTTAAGCATGACATGTTTGGTATTTATTTACTTGGTGTAACATTATCTTTCACATTATAGAAAAAATTGGGCTAACTTTATTGTTTTCTTATTTTTTTTATTAAAAAAAAGTGTATTTTTTTCCAAAAAAATTGTGTTTGTAAGACCGCTGCACAAATATAATGTTACATACAAGTATTGTAACAATCTCCATTTTACTCTCCAGGGTCTCTGCTAAAAAAAAAATGTAATGTTTGGGGGTTCTAAGTAATTTTCTAGCAAAAAATACTGATTTTAAGTTTAACTTGTAAATAACAAATGTCAAAAATAGGCCTAGTCCTTAAGTGGGTAAAACAAACTGTGTAGCTCTGACTAAAGATGAATAATACCGGTACTATAAGTGTAGGTCATTTGCATACCTTATGAAGCTTGAATGGAATACTCCCAGGACGTTGCTAAGCACTCTCAGGAGGTTTCTAAGTGAGGCCTAGTCAATACTGCTTATCTTCACCATCATATGAGTGAGCTCTTTCTCTGATTCAAACCCCCTCACATACTCTTTCTCTCCCCTGATGCAATAGCTTTGAGCTAAGCATTTGAGAGCTTACTGCTGTGATGGTGGATTTGAGCAGTGATGACTAGGCCTCACTTAGCAACGTCCTGGGAGTATTTCAGTCAGGCTTTATAAGGTATGTCAATGGCCTACACCTACAGCAAGGGCATTATTCAACTTTAGGCAGAGCTGCGCAGTTTGTTTTTATCTACAGATGTCCCTTTTCTGCATAGGCAATCTGCATTTTGTGGTAAAGGTAAACAATCCCTTTAGCCCCCGTTCACACTAAGGCGACCTGTGAGGCGACCTGGTCGCCTCACAGGTCGCCGTAGGTCGCCTCCCATAGGGAAGCTGCGGACCCGTTCTAATAGGAGCGACACAAGTCGCTCCGACTTAGAAAAAGGGTCCGGAGCTTCTTTGGGGCGACCAGGAGGCGACCGCCATAGACTTCAATGGTATGGAGTCCGTGGCGGCCGCTCCGAGGTAGCGAAGTAGCGTCACCCCTATGTGAACGGGGGCTTAAAGTTGAACTCCAGGATAAGCAAATATTGACTAAATACAAGAGCCATGTGTTTTCTTTCTTGAATGTTGGTGTGCTTTGTGTATATCTTCCAGATCTCTCCTTCCTGTAATAAAGACCAGTCACTGCTGCTCTCTGATTTTGTGCAGGGTGACTGGTCTTGTATCTGCCCCCTCCTGTAGTTTTTTTGCAGGCAGCTTGTAGTGAGTGGGACCTGCTAGGCCCGTTCCACAGCCCTGCTCCTTTCACAGATTATATACAGCTAAATGATGATGTCACTGCTACTTTTGCAAGTTAAAGCAGTAGCAAAAGCCAGAGATGTATAGTAACTAAGTAGAACTACTTCACTACTGTACTTAACCACTTGCCTACAGTGCACTTTCACCCCCTTCCTGCCCAGACCGATTTTCAGCTTTCAGCGCTCTCACACTTTGACTGAGAATTACTCAGTCATGCAACACTGTACCCATACAAAAATTGTGTCCTTTTTTTCACACAAATAGAGCTTTCTTTTGATGGTATTTGATCAATACTGGGTTTTTTATTTTTTGTGCTATAAATAAAAAAAGACTGAAAATATCGTGAAAAAACGCATTTTTCTTTGTTTCTGTCATAAAATTTTGCAAATTAGTAATTTTTCTTCACAAATTTTGGCCAAAATTTATACTGCTACTTATCTTTGGTAAAAAAAACCCAAATAAGTGTATATTATTTGGTCTTTGTGAAAGTTATAGAGTCCACAAGCTATGGTGCGAATCATTAAAAATTGATCACACTTGATCACACCTGATGTACTGAAGGCCTATCTCATTTCTTGAGACACTAAAAGGTCAGGAAAGTACAAATACCCCCCAAATGACCCCTTTTTGGAAAGTAGACATTCCAAGGCATTTAATAAGGGGCATGACGAGTTTTTTGAAGTTGTAATTTTTTCCCACAATGCTTTGCAAAATGAAGATTTATTTTTTTTTATTTTATTTTTTTTACAAATTGCCGTATTAACAGGTTATTTCTCTCACACAGCACATGTATACTAGCAACTACACCCCAAAACACATTCTACTACTCCTCCTGAGTATGGCGATACCACATGTGTGAGACTTTTTCACAGCCTGGCCACATACAGAGGCCTAACATCCAAGTAGCAGCGTCCGACATTCTAGGAGCACAAATTACACATATCATTTCCTGACAACCTATCGCACTTTTGAAGGCCCTGGAGCACCAGGACAATGGAAACCCCCATAAAATGACCCAATTTTGGAAAGCAAACAGCCCAACGTATAATTTTTGAGGCATAATGAGTCTTTTGAATATGTCATTTTTTTCCACAAGTTTTTGGAAAATGTGGAAAGAAAATGAAAACACATTTTTTTTACACAAAGCTGTCCATTTATGCAATATTTCTAACACATCGCATGTACATAGCAAAACTTGCACCCCAAAATACATTCTGCTATTCCTCCTGAGTATGGCGATACCACATGTGTAACACTTTTTCACAGCCTGGCCACATACATAGGCCTCACATCCAAGTAGCGCTTTACACAAAGTTGTCCATTTATCCACTTTAAGACTGGGCCTATTTTTGACACTTGGTGTTTACAAGCTAAAATCATTTTTTTTGCTAGAAAACTACTTTGAACCCCCAAACATTATATATTTTTTTTTAGCAGAGACCCTAGAGAATAAAATGGAGATCGTTGCAATATTTTTTATCACACCATATTTGCGCAGTAGTCTTCCAAATGCGATTTTTTTGAAAAAAATTCACTTTTTTGAACTAAAAAATAAGAAAACAGTAAATTTAGCCCAATTTTTTTCCATAATGTGAAAGATAATGTTACGCCGAGTAATTAGATACCCAACATGTCATGCTTCAAAATTGCGCATGCTCACAGAATGGTGCCAAACATTGGTACTTAAAAATCCCCATAGGCAACATTTTAAAAATTTCTGCAGGTTACTAGCTTAGAGTTACAGAGGAGGTCTAGGGCTCAAATTATTGCACTCGCTCTAACGATCGCGGCAATACCTCACATGTATGGTTTGAACACCGTTTACATATGTGGGCGGGACTTGCGTATGCATTTGCTTCTGCGCGCGAGCTAACGGGGACAGGGCGCTTTAATTTTTTTTTTTTTTTTTTTTCCTATTTATTTTATTTATTATTTTTTTATTTTTACACAGTTTAAAAAAAAAAAATGTTTTGATCATTTTTATTCCTATTACAAGGAATGTAAACATCCCTTGTAATAGAAATAGGCATGACAGGTCCTCTTTATTGTGAGATCTGGGGTCAAAAAGACCTCACACCTCACAACTACACTAAAAAAGAAAAAAAAAAAAAAAAAATTGTTGAAAGAGGAAAAAAAAAAAGCAAAAAAAAAAAGCGGCCCTTTAAACCGGTTGCTAGGCAACGTCTTTTGACGTAGCTCCGGTCCTCCAAGACCATAGAGTTGAATGAGGGCCATTTTACCCTCACTCGACTTCCTGTCTCTGAGGATCCGGGACCGGATAGTTTTCCCCGCTGCCGGCGGGTCCGGTAAGCTTGGAAAACGTCTGGGACGCGGCAGGAGGGGGGGGGCACCTCTTCCCCTGCACCGTAAGGGTAATTCCGCGGCGAATCCGCCACTGGGACCACCCTTATCTGAAAGCCGACCGCCCGCCGTTTCAAAAAATACCGGGGTTATGGGGGCTATCTGCTGCCATAACCACAGTATTTAGCTTTTAATGGCCGACGCATATAGTCGTTAGGCGGTCAGTAAGTGATTGCATGTATATGGCAAACAGGTGACGATGACTGACGGGGTGACAGGTGACGATGACTGATGGGGTGACAGGTGACGATGACTGATGGGGTGACAGGTGACAATGACTGATGGGGTGACAGGTGACGATGACTGATGGGGTGACAGGTGACGATGATTGATGAGGTGACAGGTGATGATGAATGATGAGGTGACAGGTGACGATGATTGATGGGGTGACAGGTGACGATGATTGATGGGGTGACAGATGACAATCACTGACGGGGTGACATGTGACGATGATTGATGGGGTGACAAGTGATGATCACTGATGGGGTGTCAAGTGACGATGACTGATGGGGTGACAGGTGATGATGACTGATGGGGTGACAGGTGACGATGACTGATGGGGTGACAGGTGACGGTGATTGATGGGGTGACAGGCGATGGTGACTGATGGGTGACAGGTGACGGGCGATGGTGCACGGGGTTACTGATGGCAGTCTCTGGTGACCGGTGAACTTTAGGCTACGTTCACATGTGAGCGTAGCGATCATGGGCAGAATCACTGCGATTCTGCCCGTGATCCAGAAATCATTGCAAATCGCTGGACGCCTGTGCGTTGCCCGTGATTTGCAATAGCACCCCAAATGCTGTGCGATGTTGCTGCGATTTCCGCCT
Organism: Pelophylax lessonae; assembly: GCF_965119305.1. Classification (NCBI taxonomy): domain Eukaryota; kingdom Metazoa; phylum Chordata; class Amphibia; order Anura; family Ranidae; genus Pelophylax; species Pelophylax lessonae. The sequence continues at coordinate 262,274,385 of NC_138772.1, read as the reverse complement.
GCCGAATCGCGGTAACATCGCGCAAACAACGCATGACGCTCCAAAGAAACTCCTGTACCTTTTTTGGGCGTCATGAGTTGTTTGCGCGATGTTACCGCGATTCGGCAGGCGGAAATGGCGGCAACATCGCACAGCGTTTGGGGTGCTATTGCAAATCAGGGGCAACGCACAGGCGTCCCGCGATTTGCAATGATTTCCAGATCGTGGGCAGAATCGCAGTGATTCTGCCTGCGATCGCTGCGCTCACATGTGAACGTTATGGGTGTCAATTTCTGGGCACTGATGAGGTGACTGTTGGGTGACAGGTGACATTGGGGGGGGCTGAGGACTGTGTGGGGACATTTATTTTTGTGATTTTTACTTTGTGACATGTGTACAGAGCAGTAACTCACTATTTCTAGCTCTGCTCCCCTCATACTGGAAACTGTGTGAGGAGAGAAGAGCTAGTAACACTCAGTTACTGCTCTTTGTTTACATTTTCTGATCGGCTGTGAATGGATTCACAGCCGATCACATAGTAAACAGTCACTGTCAGTGACTGTTTACTACCGCCGGTGACAGCTGTGTTCCTACGGAGCACAGTGCCACCGACATGACCGCGCTGCGCGCTCCCGATCGCGCATGCGCGGTCATCTTGTGGGCGCCTTCATTGTGATCGGCTGTGTCATTGGAACACAGCCGATCACGTGGGAAACAGCCACGCCCATTGGCTGTTTCCCCCCTGCCGGTGACGGGGGGTGTCCCGGGGACACCCCGACACCGGCAGTGCAGGGCGGCGCGCACGCGATCGCGCGCCTGCCCTGCTTAAAGTGCCGCCGTCATATGACGGCGGCCCAGGATAATGGTCGCACCGCTCCGCCGTCATATGACGGCGGGCGGGCGGCAAGCGGTTAAGTACCGAAAGGCGGTATCTGTACTTTCCGAGAGTATAATTTTTTTCTCCTACTTCCACTTTTACTTCACTACATTTTTTTGATGATTTTAATACTTCTACTCTGATATTTTTTTTTTTGTGCTGCATAGTTACTCGTTACAATTATAAAAATTACCACTGCCAGAACAGTAGATGACAGGTTTCATGAAGCTCAAAACATGTGTATTATCAGCGCATACGAAAATAAAAGCTAATGTATGTATAAATAAAAGCTGCATTCGAAATAATAAAAAACAATATGATGTTCAAACTTTTGACTTCTTTCTTTAATAACTGCATAACACAGTACTTGTACTTTTACTTTAAGTACTTGAGTAGCAATTTTTTTTTCAAAACTACGGGTACTTTTACTTTAAGTACTTGAGTAGCAAAATTTTTAAAAAAACTACTTGCAATACTTAAGTACAAAAAATGTTGAATACTTTAGTACTTCTAATCAAGTCACTTTTTGATTGAGCACTTCCACTTCTACTCAAGTCACTTTTTGATCGAGCACTTGTACTTTTACTCAAGTATGGGTTTCGAGTACTTTATACAACTCTGGCAAAAGCTATAAATACATGTTCTAATATGCTAATATGCACTGCGTACTAGCACATTATGAAACACTTACCTTAAAATGAAGACCTCCAGTGGAGCTATGTCACCAATGACAGGGCTTCCATCTTCAACCAGTCTTCCTATTGGGTTAAAGGGCACCAGACATTTGAATTGCTAAGCCACAAAGATATCACTCCTGCGCATGCCCAAGGGAGCCATTATCCCAACACAACGTTCTGAATGAACGCTATACTCAGTATGCCATCCATTCAAAGCACAGTGTTCATGTGCTGGAGATTTTCCTTGTACCTACAGGCAAGCTTTATTACAAGCTGTGGTAGCTGGTGCTCAATGGGCCAGGGGGGCAGCAGACTGACCACACCACCCCCCCCCCGAACCACACCAGCCCGCACATCATGCCCCCCCCCCCGTCGCCGGCTCACTCACCCTAGACGAGTGGAGGGCAGGCAGGCAGCAGCGTCGGCTTCCCCCTCAGTCTCCTGCGTCTCCTCCCTCCTCCTCCTTGGCCAATGGCATGGCTTCTCCTTTCGGCCAATCTGGAAACGGGTCTCAGGACCCGCTTCCTGATTGGCCAGGAGGAGGATCTGTGTGACAATAGTAAATTTTCATTCACTATTGTCACACAACTGGGTGGGCTCAGGGCGCAGTGCTCTGCGCCCCAAGCCTACCCTTTTTTGAAGCCTATTAGAGCCTCTGGCTCTAATCATGTGCTTCAAAAAAATAAAAACCCCATTGGAATCCATGCGTCCGGCGCCCTGCATGTAGATTAGGGGGCCAGACGCATGGATAGGGGGCACCTGCACCCCCAATGGACGGGCCGCCACTGATTACAAGCCTATTTGTAGGTACAAGTCACCAAGTTGTGTTTACTATCACTTTAATACCTGGGTTTCCAAAGGCATGTGGTACACACAAAGTGGATTTTATATCATGTGTGGGCTATTGAGGATTACATTTAAAAGAGATGTATGTCGAAAGCTTTTTTGGCCATACTGTCGGCTGATGTCCCGCTGTTGGCTGATGTCATAGAGCCATTCCAGGCTCTGAAAGGATCCCAACTATATTGTCAGAATCCACCTAGATGGCTGAATAACAGCTGGCTGAATCTCTCCGTGTGTTCCCCCTCCCTAGCCCAGTGCTCCAGTGAGCACTGGAAGAGCAGAGCAGAGAGCGGTGACTGACAGTTACTGATCTTTGCTCAGAGCAGATAGAGAACTGACCAATCAGTTTAAAAAGCCCTAAACTTCAAAAGTTTTTGTTTCTGGAGTTCAACTTTAAAAAAAGGGTAAAAAAAGTGTGAAAAAAGAAAACGAATACAGCACTTCTAAAGATAGGTAGTCTGTAATACAATCAATTTCTGTTTTGGGGTTTAGATACATTTGAAGATCCAAACTTCTGATATCAAAATAATAATATGCAATATTTGGTATTTCTCAACTTTTTTTTTTGTCCTATGTTTTTGTTTTTTTTTAAGTGTGCATTCCTTTATGTTCTTTGTTTACCCTATATTCTAGCCCTAAGCATCAGACAAAGAATTTTTGTATGTGGCAAAATTTTGAGCAAAGACAGATAAGGGGAAAAAAAAACATGAGTGTATTAGTAATGACACGTGTTTAGTATTACTTTCTTCTGGATTTCATAACTGTTCAAACAGGAAAGCACTAGATCTATATAATTACATTCAGAATTAACAATGAAAAATATGGAAAGCTATCAAACATCAAAGTATCAGAAATATATAAATATCTTCAGTATTGCCTCTGCATAAACAACACTTGAAAATGTATCATTTTCCCAGAGTTTGTAACATGAAGTTGTCTGATCGTTGGCTTCTACAAGTTCTAATGTGCACAGAGGAATGAGTGACAACTAACAAACTATTTCTTATGCAATGTATATTAAGGTGTTCTACAGCTTAAGGGTAAGTCATTATTCTACATACGTCAAGATGCAGAGAAATGCAGAACAACGAGTCTGGAAGAATAGACAGGAGAAAGAAAAAAAAGCAGCTTCTAATATTAAACTGATTTGATTTTATTTTCTGAGATAAGTGTTAGTTTCTGGAAGCTCACAACCCCATGGATCCCATCCATCCCTTCTCCTGAGCGGATGTGTATTGTATGGGGAATACTACAAACCATTCCCTGCCTTTCCAGAGTTCCAGGGCCACATCATCTGGGAACATAAATACAAATAAAGAGACATCCAGGTACAAGTTAGTCCTGATATTCATTTCCTGCTGCTTTCCTACTTCATGGAAACTTACACAGCGGGAAGCGTTTAGCAGACTTGGACTCCTCTCCTCTGATATATTTATTCTGTACTCAAGTCAAACACAGCTCCGCATAGAAAGAATAACACACCACACCCGCCCGGCACTAATGTGCGGCAACAGCTCGGCTCATACACACACACAGACAGACAGACCATCTGATTGACATCTACATGACACTGCAAGACAATCACAGCCAACTATGGAACAATTACAATTGCAGATATCTTCACCTAGACAGAAACCATTAAAAATGATAGATAGATAGATAGATAGATAGATAGATAGATAGATAGATAGATAGATAGATAGATAGATAGATAGATAGATAGATAGATAGATAGATGGATGGATGGATGGATGGATGGATGGATGGATGGATGGATGGATGGATGGATGGATGGATGGATGGATGGATATATGGATGGATGGATGGATGGATGGATAGAACGTAAACAATTGATATCAAAAGTCAAAAAGGGGTTATAGGTGGTGATAATGAAGTAAGGAAGATAATAGAAAGCCATATTAGTTGCTTATACAAATTTTAAACTTACAAGATAGATATTTAGATAGATACATACATACATACAGTTACATAATACATATAATTATTAGATAGATAGATAGATAGATAGATAGATAGATAGATAGATAGATAGATAGATAGATAGATAGATAGATAGATAGATAGATAGATAGATAGATAGATAGATAGATAGATGGATGGATGGATGGATGGATGGATGGATGGATGGATGGATGGATGGATGGATGGATGGATGGATGGATGGATGGATAGATAGATAGATAGATAATACATATGTATTACATAATAGATAGATAGATAGATAGATAGATAGATAGATAGATAGATAGATAGATAGATAGATAGATAGATAGATAGATAGATAGATAGATAGATAGATAGATAGATAGATAGATAGATAGATAGATAGATAGATAGATAGATAGATAGATAGATAGATAGATTGCATATACTTGTATGGTAAGCAATGGATATTAAAAGTCAAAAAAGGGATAATAGGTGGTGCTAATAAAGTTAGGGAGATGATAGAAATGAGATAACATCTATGGTATACAGTTGATTTTAAAAGTAAAGAAGGAATGATATAGTGCTGGATGAATAGTAATAACAGGGATAATAGAAAGGTATGTTACTTGCTTATAAAGTATATAAACCCTTAGGATAGATAGATAGATAGATAGATAGATAGATAGATAGATAGATAGATAGATAGATAGATAGATAGATAGATAGATAGATAGATAGATAGATAGATAGATAGATAGATAGATAGATAGATAGATAGATAGATAGATAGATAGATAGATGTATTGTGTATATATGTATGGGATATAGTTGATATTAAAAGTCAAGAATGAATGATAGATAGTGCTGGCGATAAAGACCAGGAGAAAGAAAGAAAGAAAGAAAGAAAGAAAGAAAGAAAGAAAGAAAGAAAGAAAGAAAGAAAGAAAGACCATGTGCACTGAAGGGGTATGGGCACCCCACTATGGTACAATTTATATTAGTGATCGGTGTGTTCTGTCTTGCTGTAATTACTGTCACACTAATATATCGGGGTGTTAATAATGACTTTCCATCTTTAATACTTGCTACTGTCATTGGAATTAGCAGTGTTCTGCATTCTCCAGTCTCTTTGACTGGTAAATTAACAGGACAAGTGTTTTTTTTAATGTTATGGAGTGATTAAATTTGCCTTGTTGAGCCTTGTAAAAACCTGACTTAATCATGTAAACTTCTGTGTAAGCAAAATAGAAGAAACTTCAAAGGGTCAAAACGCCTTGAGGGATTTGTGCTGAGACGCCAGCAAGAGATCCTAATCTCTGTACAGAACTCTGCCTGGATCGTCCCAGTCCCGGCCGGGTACCAGCAATGCGGACCAGAGGACTGATTGGTCCTTTATGGGCATTGCCGGACCCATGTGGGGACTGTCACCTCCAAGGCGGCCATGCTGGGTCCAGTGCTGTATATAGATCTAGTAATCAGAGATCAGGACTTTGTATGAGACCAGGGTAGTAGAAGGGAGAGATCTTATCACCCCGAACATTCCACTTAAAATGCACTTTTCCCCCTTGTTTACTTGCAGTTAGTCAAAGCTACATTAACATTCCACGCAGGGCTGCTAAACAGAATCTTAATTAGTTCTGATGCTGTTTTGCAAGCGGTTTATTCACTGCACTTTTAACTAATGGTGGCTGTCAGGATATTTTTTTTTCTCTCTTTGGGGATATCGTGTTCTACCGCAAAGCATGACAGAAATGTAATGTGTATGGCATAAAACATAGCAGATCAGGAAGAGAAGGCCCAGACAGACTCCAGTGATGTCTAATGGAGAGATGATTAGTGCTAATGAGACTCATTTACTCCATACACTCCTCCTATTCACTCCTATTTTACACCTTTCACATCCCGGGTGCTAATCACCATACACCCAGCTCTTTTCTTCTATCTAGCTATGCAAATACAACTCTTCTCACTTCAACTGCTTGAATGACAACGCGTTTTTCTCCCAAACGCCCCACATAACCAATTAGGACACTTTATAGTCACACTACAGTGCAGCAGATATTATACTGTATATATAACAG
>NC_138772.1:262255481-262262981 GCF_965119305.1 Pelophylax lessonae | reverse complement strand
TTTCAAAAGGGTGCAATAATCACATTGTTGTTGACAGTGATGATTAATAATTTATAAGGTGTTATACACACAACAAATTGTCAATCATTGTTTAAATGGACGTCCCTGTCCTCGCTTTTAGGGTTGTAAAAATAATATCTGAGATTGGTGAAATTGAATGTCAATATTTATCCTTATTATTAGGTTTTCAAGCCAATACCTCCCTTTCCTTGATCTTTTTTTAGCGATCTCTTTTTTTTTCTTTTCACAGGGCAGCCAGTAAACACTTGTCTGTCGCGATATCACAATTTTAACGCAACTCATTTCTTATTCCTAATAAAAATGCGAACAGTCCAAATTCACTGAAACTGAAAATCTGGTCACACACTTGCAGATTTTCATCTGTCATATTATCACATTTTTTATTTTTTTTGTGATTGGATACAACCTGAAATAGATCTTTATATTGTATAGTTGTCAGTACATTTTGTTCATCTGACAGATCAAAATCTGGTCAGTTCGGGTATTTAAATGTTCAAGCACTGTAACCCCACCAAAGAAATGTCATTAGAGCTGATCAGCATTTTAATGCAGCTAGATCAGAATTATTCCTGGCTGGCTTTTGCACATGTGCACAGTTTTAGTGGAAAGACGCCAAGATAGATTGCAAGCTCCATGGATCTATGTGCTCCCTAAAACTTTGCAGGAAGGAATACAATATCTACACCACCCTGGATGCTGCAGTTATATTCACATTTATTTATTTTTTTACAACAAAGTTAACAGCAGCAAACTAATAAATAATCGGTCCTGTGTTCTCTATTGGCACAGAGCTGATGGGACACAAAAAAAAGACAGCCCAAGCCCATGTCATCCATAGAGCAAGCATCAGATCACTGACTTCAGGAAAAATAAGTTTGTTTTGACATGTAGGATAGTAAAAAAGAAAAAAAAAGTTGGATAGGAATTGTGCAGTTAAATTCCTCAGCAAAATCCATGGGCGGGAAGCTATTTATTATATAAACACGTTGAGTTCCTTTTCATGGGGAAAGCGGATTTAAAACAGTGACAGTCATTGTCTTAAAAAAAAAAAAAAAAAAAAAAAAAACAGTGCTAATGTGTGAACCTCTAGAGCCAGCGCAGTTCAAGGTGAAGTGGATTAACTATTAAAGCTCCACAAGCTTCACACCTTTTTTCATCAACATCTCATTAAAGGATCCCTCTGATACCTTATCATAGGCATGCTCGCAAATTGACCTATTGGCAAGCAAAGCATTATACTTCCAGTGGATATCACTCCCAAGCCTTTATGATGTACTTCAATTATCTCATAGAATTTGTAAAAAAAAATGCATTCTTGTAAAACCTCAGGGAGGAAGTGGAATGATGAGAATGTCGACAATCATCCACTTTTTTTTTTTTACTGTTCACTTTATTTCAGTTAAGAATGTGGCAACACATTTGTATGTAATGTAATCAATTTGTATCTCATTAGAGCTGATGGTGCGCCTGGTGGTGCTTGGTTCTTAGGTACCCCAGCAGGGTCTCCCCTCCTCTCTATAAGGAAAGTTGAGGAGCACTGTCCCTGCTAAATGTCTTCTTTCATAGCAAGGTGAGGTGTGCTCGGCTAGTGAGCAGCCTTCCAGAAACAATAGGTCTTTTATGAGAACAAATGTTGACATTTGAAGGGAGCAAGGAAAAGCTCAAGCTAGACGGGAGCAAGGCAGTTGTGAGTGAAAATCGCCCCTAGTCCTTTCTGACAACTGCATCGTGTCTCCGGGGATCCCACCTGAGATTAAACCTATTTACACACAAAGCCACCTCAATAAAAGGCTCAAAGGCAGCACCTGAAAGGTCCATGTCACAACCTGTATAGCACAAATACATAGTCAAACATCCAAGACTAGGGATTAGACACACACACACTTTCCAGATATATATATATATATATATATATATATATATATATATATACACACACACTTTCCAGAAATATATATATATATATACATATATATACCTACATACACAACACACTATTCTCTAAAATATACGTACCTACATACACACACACTTCTCTAAAATACATGTGCATATGTGTTTGTCATATCGTCTTATTACAAAAATAGGTACACACATGACATACACACACACACACACACACTTCCCTGAATTACGTGTGTGCGTGTGGTATCAGCAGATTAAAAAAAGAACACACATATACAAACATATGTGTGTGTGCGCGCTACCAGTGTGTGTGTGTGTGTGTGAGATATTAGCTGATTAAAAAATAAGTACACACACATCTTGTACTGAATTACGTGTGTGTGTGTGTGTGTGTGTGTGTATGTGTGTGTGTGTGTGTGTGTGTGTGTGTGTGTGTGTGTGTGTGTGTGTGTATGAGATATTAGCTGATTAAAAAATAAGTACACACACATCTTGTACTGAATTACGTGTGTGTGTGTGTATGTGTGTGTGTATGTGTGTGTGTGTGTATGAGATATTAGCTGATTAAAAAATAAGTACACACACATCTTGTACTGAATTAAGTGTGTGTGTGGTATCAGTTGATTAAAAAATAAGTACACAGAAACAAACAACAAACACTTCCTAGAATTGTGTGTGTATATATATATATATATATATATATATATATATATATATATATATATATATTTTTTTTTTACATAAGTGTGTGTACTTATTTGTTAATCTGCTGATGTCACGCACATATACACTCTTCCCAGGAATAAATATATATATATATATATATCTTTCTAATATATATATATATAACTTTCTAATATATATATATATATATATATTAGAAAGTTGTTCATGTATTCACTGTGTCTGTTCCCAGGACTGATATCACTGATGGCCCTGGACAAAAAAAAAAAAATCTTCTAATTTCCTGTGAACACGCACTGGACTGATAGCTGAAGTATTAAAGATAACTTTCAGATGCCCTTTTTAACAAGGCAGAGCAAGAAGTCACTGGTTTCCACTGCACTAGAGGCCACTGGAGAGAGATCTGTTTGTCAATATCAACTGGTCCAGCAATTTTCCATCCTCACACTCATGGGTCTATCTAAGTTGGCAGATGTTTAGACACGACTTTATAAATTGCTCAATATCAGCCCATATTAAACCCCAACTGACCATTCTTAAACAACTAAAAGCATACAGGATCTCCCCTGCTGGGATCTAATAATGCTCTTACACTGGAACGTTATTAATCATGGAATTAAATAGACGAGGCTCTTGAAAAATAAGTGTATGATTGATTAAAGGGCATTCTAAGAAGCTGTTATTCTTGTTTTATTACCACATGCTATATACACTCAATTTATCTTAGTGGGGAATAGATAGGCTTTTATTTTTTTCCAGGCAAGCTAAAGGCACGTTATCTGGTGACTGCGCTGAATGAGACATACCTTCTTTCTTTGTTTAGTGGTCAGTGTCACTTTACTCCCTGTGCCATACCTGCCAGTGACCGGAGACCTGGCCACTTGTTCATATGCATGATATGGACGGTCATGAGAAAATAGGATGGCAAGATGGTGGCAATGTAATAGGAAACAGGGGGGGGGGGGGGTGAGGGTTGTGTGTGTTTAGAAAATAATAATTAAAATAATAATAACCATGACAAATGACAATAGATTAGATATATGAAGTCACACTCAAGGAAAAAAAATGAACCTGCAAACTTGTGCCCATATCAAACAGCTCATCAATCTAAAGGGAATTTTTAAAGACTTTATTCATAAACACAATAAGATAATGAAACAATAATAAAGCCACAAACCTGCCTAAACCCTGTCTGGCTGATTGGATGGAATCATTTCCACACTTGCATAAAGCGGACATTTTTTTTTTTAGACAAAAGCCTGTATGTGGTCTGTGCATAGGTTGTAAAATAGCATGACGATTAACAAATTCATTTTTCGGTCTAACCTGTGTTTATTTACAGTTCAGTATATAAATTATTAAAGAATACTCATTGACAATCAAAGAAACAAGAAAGGTCCATAGTGATCATCATCTGTTTTCAAATAAAAACAGGCAGAATTTATTTACAAAACAAGTTTTAAATTTCATTGCAATACAACTTGCATAAATTACTAGAAGCTTTTTTCATATCTTTACAAAAATAAATATGAAATCTTTTTTTTTTTTTTTGTTTTTTTTTAATTTTATTTTTTTACTTTGTCCCACATAATTAAGTACTCCAGTTCATCAGACAAGACGTACTGTCTCTATGGTATAGATCCATTTTTTTTTTTTTTTTTTAGAAATAAGTGTGTGTTCTTCCTTTTCCATCCAGTCTTTACAATAAAATTCTACCATACCTATAGAACATTTAACCGTGGCAATGAAGTGATCAAGTCAAAGATATCCTGAGAAAAAAAAGAGATTGCCCAAAAAAAAAAGTCACAATATACATCAGGGTAACTATACTATACCAATCATTTTCACATATGTCCAAGGGAGCTTTCCTTTATTATTTAGAAATCATAAAAAAATAAAAACAGAGGGGAAAGTCTGTAGATTTATTAGTGCTCTGTGGGTCTTCTTTTATACAGTGGCACAAGATGTGATCCGGATTTAGATACGTTTTACTTATTAGCTCGGGGAGAGAAGATGGCTTGCTGAATTTTTTTCTAAGCAATTGTGACACCTACCTGTGAATCAAGGGAAAAAAAAAAACAACAAATCGCTAAATTTTTCTTTTTTTTTTTTCTCTTGTCACACAAGACTTAAAAAAAAAATATGATTTTTTTGTGCACTGATTATTTCAATACATTCAGATCATACAGACTAGCAAGCTAGATATCATACATCCATCGTTGGAGATTGATAATATTTTAATGTGAGAAAGCTGCAACCACAGATCAGTTCCATGTCAGTGCATCACATTTTAAAGTATTATTAAATGTAACTATATATATATATATATATATATATATATATATATATATATATATATATATATATATATATATATATATATATACATACACATATATATATATATATATATATATATATATATATATATATATATACATACACATATATATATATATATATATATACACATACACTTATAAAAATATATATATATATATATATATATAGACACAGAAGGGGAAGGTTGGGGACGGGTAAATTAATATAGATAACACAATAAAGAATGAAATGGCCCCATAATTACAGGGCTCAGAGTGCTTTTCATTCATTAATAAATCATTTATCTAAACTGCCTCTTATTTAATGGGCCACAGACATAAGGCCTTATTTGGAGCGATAATATGGCATCAAATTATTTAGTCTATAACTAAACAAGTAATAAAGGAAGCAATTGACGGTAAAGGCAGTTGTTATCTCTACAATAGTTGTTGGAGTCAGTCCCAAATGATCAGAGCAACAGAGAGTGTTTTTACTTACTTCCATTGCTGTCTGATTGCACATCTATAGGTATGGCTGCACTCCTACTGTGCAGACTTCAGTGGGATCTGTCAAAATATAACCGTCAGTTAGTCACAGGACACAGCCAGCTAACTAGATTATAGGTACCAATTCTCCGATGGACTGCCTTTCGCAGCCAAGAGGTTTTAGGAGCTACATTAAATGCTATGGTTTCAATTAACATAAATACTCTAATTTAGAACCACAAACACAGCGTGACAGCAGGCCAAATGCGTTACACATGGGGAAAGGCTGCATTTCGACTATTGTGGAGCAGCAGACGTGGCTACTTTTCAGTAGACTTTGTGCATTTCGATTTCATATGGCAAAGCTTGTGCATAGTCAATTTTCTGGGTTTACTTCATTCAGACATACAGCAGGAAGAGCTAACACTATTTGAATTCTTTTTTTTTTTTCATATAATAATAATTGATAAAACCAAAGAAGCATGAAGTAGATTCTAGTTATGGATGGAACACATTATTGTCCTGGGGAGTTGCACACCCACCTTTTTTAGAGTCATAGCTGGCTGACCTGTAGTGCTGATCTATCTGGCTGCTGGCTGTTTTTAGACAGTCATTGCTTGTGTGTTTGTGTAGAGAGTTGCTGCTTAAAACAGTTTGATTTAGTCCCTCACTGGTAGTCATGGTGGCTGAATTGTATCTCAGGATCCCTTGGCTTTGGAGAGCATTGAAATTCCCATAGTTCGTATAGTTGCTATAAAAAGGCGATGTATAGTAGATGTGCCTTCCCAGGATTGAAGAGGAAGGGTAGGCAGAATTGTGGGATACTGATGAAGAGGTGGCAGAGGATACAGCAGAAGGCTGGCAGCTCTGCCCTATATTCTGATGTTTAACGTCCGAAGTGGCTATCTCAGCCAGGGACCAAAGTTTGGGTTTGCTGGCCTGGGTCTGACTGAGAAGTTGGGGAAATCCTATTGTCCAAGGTGGCTTTGTTAGAGGATCTGGGGCTCCCCTCATGCTGGTGATTAAGGATTGGTGCCTCTATGCCTGTGAGGGGTGAGGAGGTCACAGGTTTTGGAGGGAGACTCCTGTTTTCTTCATCTAAGTCTTCCTCGTCCTCTTCATCCTCATATTTGTCCTTGGATTCAGTGCCTGATTCACAAAGATGGTCTCCAGCTCTGCAAGGTAACTTTTCTCCATCAGATTCGGCAGAACAAGAGTGGTCAGTCAAGGAGTCGACGTGCAAACTAATGCCTGGAGAAAAGAAAGAGAAAAATAATTATCTGGGACTTAAAATACAGTATTTTCTGTCAATTCACCAGAGATCTGGCCTTGTATATTAAAATGGTGAGGGGAGTATTAGAAAATGAGGACTTTTAACGCCAATACTGCTAATGGGCTTCCATTGCTGTCTCATTTCTAGAAGGCCACCAGGGGGTTAATTAACATGCCTTATGGTGGCCATACACGCTTTAATTGTATTATTAATGTGAGATTAGATCTGGCCATACATGCTGCGATTTTATTCGGCAATTGATGCGCAATTCAATTAGAAACCAATCTAATTGTGACCCTAAACAATTTGATTTTATTTTCCTGAAAGAGGAGTAATTGTTATGATTGGATGGATTATGAGGATACATAGTGGAAACAGAGATACCATGGAGAAACTATTTTATATCTTCCAACCACTGATCCAATTTTATTTCCCCATGTGTGGCATATCAATAGATTGTGTTGACTAGTGATCGATTACTCTTCGATCGGAAAAAGGCAACCATTTATAGAAGCATATATGGCTCTTATTAAACTACCACTAAAATACCCAAGATTCTAGAATTGATGGGCACTATTACACAAAGATAAAGGCCAGGTAATCACAATGTCCCCAGTCATCAATGAGCTGGTAGAGCAGCCTGGCCTATTACAGTCTAGAGAGAAGAATAATAGTCTGGCAGCAAGGCTCACCTTCATCCTCTGCTGAGGTCTCATTGTTATCCTGGATCTTATCAGAATGTTCCTCCTTGCCTCTTTCTCCATCTCCATCATCGTCGTCCTCGTCCTCACTTTTATTGCGAGGTGCCCA
>NC_138772.1:262250481-262252981 GCF_965119305.1 Pelophylax lessonae | reverse complement strand
CGGGTAAGGACTGAACGCGGAGCCGGACGAGGACCTGGCCAGATCTTCGCTCCTCGGGGCGGCCAGCGCGGAGGCCCCATATGCCGGACAGGAGTAGAGAGCCAAGGAGCCAGGAGGCTGGTAGAGATAACCCTGAGGATAGGACATCGCAGGTCTTGTCTGAAGATAACCGGACCCGGCTGAGTTTACAGAGGGGGATCAGGGTGAAAAAAAAAAAAAAAAGGGAGGAGGGGGTGGGGGGGGGAGAGGTCAATAAAGACAAGCTTCTGTCCTTATTCTTGCTCAGTTGTGGCTCCTCGCTTCTGTCCTCACTCATGCAGGGAAATAAAAGTGTCTTTGCCTCCACCCCTCCCCTCTGGTGCACCCACCAGCCAGAGATCAATCTATTCTGTCTGTGATCATGTATAGGTAGAAATCCAATCAGAAATAGGAATCAAAGAAATGAGGGTGATCGAGGGGGGAAGCAGATCATGAAGTGGTGGAGTCAGACGTGGAGCAGAGTGCTGGAGGTGATCAGGAAAGTGCCTGCTGCATATGGAGCTCTAGCAGCCAGCCAGCTCCCCCAGCGCCTGCAAGGACGGATTTTTTTTTCTTCTTTGCTTTCTTTTTTTTTTTTTTTCTTCCTTCATGGAGAGGAGGGAGGTGATGGTTTGTGGGTGGGGGGAGCTCAGAGTGAGAAGTGAGGAGTTAAGGAATAAAGAGGCTGGAGTTTGCTAAGGCACTTTGGAAAACGGAGCTGTCCATCAGAGCCATGTCATCTGCATATCCAGAGGAACCTCCTCCTCCTCCTCCTCCTCCTCCTCCTCCTCCTCCTCTACGTGTGAAGACAGGGAAAAGCAGGGGACAGGAGGAGGGGAGGAGGGCTGACTGCTTTAATGGAAGTAATCCTCTCTCTCCATTAGCCAGTCAGCACTTGCACACAAGAAATGGCAGCCAGGTCTAGAACTGGTCACATGTACACAATTCATTATAATAATAAAATAATATTAATAATAATAATCATTATCATCATCATCTACACACAGGAACAAGGCAAGGCCAGGCGATATTTCCTATACTACAGGGAAAATCATACACATAATTACTTTTGTGCTCAGTTCATTCGGGTCTCCTACAATTATTCAAAAGCCAGCCTGCCAATAATTCTATGGCCACGCAGGAGAGGACGTCTAATACATGCTAATCAGCCTACTGTCACCTTGTGCTCTTGATTTGTGGTGTATTATGACCTTTGCACATGACCACTTCAATACGATTGACTTCTGCGAAGTATAGGCTACCGGCAAATAAGGCTCAGGCCGTTCCCTGACCTCACTTCTAATATAGATGGACAGAGGAACACAAAACACAAAGATCTATTAGCAAATGACAAGGAGCGGCCAAGCATATTAAGAATGTCTTTTTTTTTTTTTTTCAATGCTACCTCAGGTCACACAGCAATATGCAGAATACTTTAACACCGACACGCCGGGAGATCTTCTTCATAATTCCATCCAACCTTTCAAAATATAATATAATGTAATATAATATAATATAATATAATATATATTCACACACATACTCACACATACTTTATATATGAGCATTTAGTTTATGTTTGTATCGATAAACGCACCACCAGAGCTCCCTACCTAGTAATAACTACACCGAATTGCTTACTTTTTCTATAATATATACAAAAAGGTAGCTAGAGAGGGGGGGAAAAGAGAACTATTGTAAAAGAAAGGAAAATAGAACAAGAAAGATAGAGAGAGAGAGAGAGAGAGAGAGAGAGAGAGAGAGAGAGAGAGAGAATAAGAGAGAGCAGAGACAATGAGAGAGAGAGAGAGAGAATAAGAGAGAGGGAGAGGGAGAGGGGTATATATATATATATATATATATATATATATATATATATATATATATATATATATATATATATATATATATATATATAGAGAGAGAGAGAGAGAGAGAGAATAAGAGAGAGCAGAGAGAATGAGAGAGAGAGAGAGAGAGAATAAGAGACAGGGAGAGGGGGATATATATATATATATATATATATATATATATATATATATATATACATAGAGAGAGAGAGAGAGAGAGAGAGAGAGAGAGAGAATGTCAGGGATGAAAAAAACTGTGAGAAGTAAAGACAAAGAAAGTGAGAGAAGGAGAGAGAGAGAAAATAGAGATGTAGATAAGGGAAAGATAGAGACAGCGAGTTAAAGAAAGAGAGAGAAAGGACAATAGAGAAAAAAAGAAAAAGAAAGAAAGAAAGAAAGAAAGAAAGAAAGAAAGAAAGAAAGAAAGAAAGAAAGAAAGAAAGAAAGAAAGAAAGAAAGAAAGAAAGAAAGAAAGAAAGAAAGAAAGAAAGAAAGAAAGAAAGAAAGAAAGAAAGAAAGAAAGAAAGAAAAAGAGTAAGAAAGTTAAGACAAAGAAAGTGAGGGCAGGAGACCAGGAGAGAAAGAGAGAGAGAAAGAAAGAGAGAGAGAGAGAGAGAGAGAGAGAGAGAGAG